>NC_042493.1:42188604-42210435 GCF_005508785.2 Acyrthosiphon pisum | reverse complement strand
GTTTTTTAATTTTTTGGTTTTGGTTTCGGTTTTAAAAAAGGTTTTTCAAATATTTTATCGGTTTAAAGAACGGTTTTAGAAAATTTTCGGTTTTGGTTTTTGGAACGGTTTTTAAAAATTTCCATTTTATTTTCCTGTCTAATTACTGTAGATTCGATTTTTATTATCTATTAACTATTATAAGGGCCGAGTCTAAAGCCCTGAAATATGGCTACTTTGTATAATTAGTGTACAATATACGATATAACAAATAAACGCTCAGCAGAACTAATTTCGTGTTATTAACTTGAATATTTTGTACCTAATTTAGGTGCCTCATGCCTACTTTTGCATTCGACATAATATTATGTTGCCATATTATGGTTGAGATCATTATTCGATTACATTAATATTTAATTGTATATTACAATAACATCACACTATATTATTTGTATTTTCAATTTTCAATCATAAGTTTAGTAAAAATATATAATATTATATTAATATTTCGTAATACTCAATAACTACATCGGGATTTTTATCAATAAATCCAAACATAATAATTTCTTCGTATAAAAATAGTAGAATTACAAATAATATAATTAACTTTATGGAATTCAAAGAAACCGACATTAGTTTTAAATTTTAATCCGTTTTTCAAGAACAGTACAAGAGCGGTTTTTCAATTCTATGGTTTCGGTTTGGGTTTTGAAAACGGTTTTTTAAGGTCTTAGGTTTCGGTTACGGTTTTTTAACCGGTGTTTCAAAGCTTTTGGTTCCGGTTCCAGTTCCGGTGTTCAGAAATGAGAAAACCGCGGTTTTAACCGGTTTTTTGGAAAACCGGTTAAACCGGTTTCGATCCCTGCTTACAGGTATGACTGCTTACTGTTTATTAATTCATGATCGTATTGTAGAATATGTACCTTTTACTAGTGAAATAAGAAAACTTGTGTGAATATAATTAAAAATTAATTTATAACATTAAAATCTATTATTTAATAATCTCTGTACTTTATTTGAAATAATTATTTCAGTTTTAAGATTTGGTAAAAATTTGGTACATGTAAAATATTTTTTTGTGCAAGGCGAAATTTGGTGGACAATCAGTTTGTTATCTCCGTATTGTGTTTTTAAGGGAAACATTCCCCTTTTTTTTACCGTGAAAAAGCTGGCTGTGAACATACAAATATATACTACTTATTATAATATTTTTCTTTTTTATTCGTTTCTATGGTGATAGACAAATCGTTAGAAATTAAAACCCCATTTTTAGGGGTTTTTCTTAATTTGTTGGTAGTTTTTTCCGTGACATAAAATAACTATTGAGAAAACCGAAAAATGACCTGTTTAAAGTACCATCTTGATCCAATTTGCTAAAAGATATGGTACCTACTATATGTTGAAATCGATGCTCTCTTTCTGGTAGAAATTTTGTTTACGGGATAATAAAAAAAAAAAAAAACACCATTGTAAAACCACTAGCTTCCTCGCTTTGCTCAGTGTCTAAAATAGTTATACATAATAAATAATTTATTTTTTATTATCATGTAAATATCTGAGGGATTTTGTTTTCAATAATAATACTATATTGTTATATAATAAAAAAATACACCAATGTCAAAATATTATTATTATTATTATTGTTTATTAAAATTAATAATATTAATTATAGAACACATTCTTAAACATTAACATAGCATTTTTTCAATGCAAATACTTAATTCAATATATACATTGTTGTGGATTAAAATCCATATGGAAAATACAGCATGGGAGCGTTTCTTCGTTCGATTGACAAATCTGAGGACATTCTAAGTTTTCCAAGTCGTAGACGGTGACGTGTGGCATAAATTTGATGTTAGTCTGTTGTTTCTGCAAACTTTTGACTTAAACTCTGTCGAAATTCAACGATTGAAATTCATTGTAGGCTATGTTTCAGTGTCTATTTAAGACATTTCTTATGAAGTACTTGTTGTTGACTCGCACATTACAAAAACTATAAATTATATTTCTTTAAATACAAACACTGCTATTAACACTAAAGCGGGTTCAAAAATTAGTTAGGAAAAATTAGAAATGTCCTTATCCGGTATAAAATCTCAGAAGTCAGAATTCTCCTGTGTGGGTCCGTCGATGTGTTGTCAAATTGCAACTTTGATTGAAAGACATGTCGCATACATCGCACGCGTATCGTTTCTCTCCTGTGTGAATCCGTCGATGACTCGTCAATGAACTACTTTCAGCAAACGACTTGTCACATTTATCGCAAGCAAATGGTTTCTCTCCTGTGTGGGTCTGTCGATGACTCGTCAATGTCCCACTTTTACTGAATGACTTATCACATACATCGCACGCGTATGGTTTCTCGCCCGTGTGGGTCCGTCGATGACTCGTCAATGAGCTACTTTGACTGAATGATTTATCACATACATCACATATATATGGTTTCTCGCCCGTGTGGGTCCGTCGATGTGTTGTCAAATTGCAACTTTGACTAAATGATTTATCGCATACATCGCACGCATATGGTTTCTCTCCTGTGTGGGTACGTCGATGTTTCTCCAATGTGCCACTTTCACTGAATGATTTTTCGCATACATCACACGCATATGGTTTCTCTCCTGTGTGGGTACGTTGATGTTTCTTCAATGTGCCACATTCACTAAATGATTTATCGCATATATCGCATATGTATGGTTTATCACCCGTGTGGGTCCGACGATGACTCGTCAATGTCCCACTTTTACTGAATGATTTATCACATACATCGCAGTTGTATGGTTTATCACCCGTGTGGGTTCGTCGATGTGTTGTCAAATTGCAACTTTGACTGAAAGACATGTCGCATACATCGCACGCGTATGGTTTCTCGCCCGTGTGGGTCCGTCGATGACTCGTCAATGAACTACTTACAGCAAACGACTTGTGACATATATCGCATGCAAATGGTATCTCTCCTGTGTGGGTTCGTCGATGACTCGTCAGTGAACTACTTTCAGCAAACGACTTGTCACATATATCGCAAGCAAATGGTTTCTCTCCTGTGTGGGTCCGTCGATGACTCGTCAATGAGCCACTTTGGCTGAAAGACATGTCGCATACATCGCACGCGTATGGTTTCTCGCCCGTGTGGGTCTGACGATGTGTTTTCAATGTACACACTTTAGCAAATGATTTTTCGCAAACATCGCATATGTATGGTTTATCACCCGTGTGGGTCCGTCGATGTGTTGTCAAATTGCAACTTTGACTGAAGGACATGTCGCATACATCGCACGCGTATGGTTTCTCGCCCGTGTGGGTTCGTCGATGACTCGTCAGTGAGCTACTTTCAGCAAACGACTTGTCACATATATCGCACGCAAATGATTTATCACCCGTGTGGGTTCGTCGATGACAGGTCAATGTCCCACTTTGACTGAACGACAGCTCACATACATCGCAGGCGTATGGTTTCTCTCCTGTGTGGGTACGTCGATGTTTCCTTAATGTGCCACTTTCATTGAATGATTTTACGCATACATCACATATGTATGGTTTCTCGCCTGTGTGTGTCCGTCGATGTGTTGTCAGATGGCCACTTTGACTGAATGACTTGAAGCAGACATCACACGGGTAAAGTTTCTTCTTCGTATGCGTCAGCTGGTGTGTAGTCAAGCTGCTTTTATAAGTAAAGGATTTATTACAAACGTCACACGAGTACTTTTTCTTTGCTGAGCAACTAGTGAAATCATTCATTTTAAAATAATTAAATTCAAATCACTATAATGTGGCTACCGTTAAGATTATTATATTGGATAATTATTGTTAAATTATATATATTTTATAAAAAAGAAAATAATATTTATTTTGTGTTTATAAACACGTATTGGTTTTTCGTACAGTTACTTGGTTACTTATAATGATGTGATCACTGTTATAAATTATAATCGGAAATATTCATAATATTCTCTGGACTACAAGACGAATGAATAGGTGGGTTATATAATATTTGATACACTACTCGAAAAAGTAGGTATTCATAAAGAAGCTGTTATAAGGGGTTTTGGGCGGTTTAGTTTCATAGAATACTGAGCCGTTTACCTCCCAATCCACCCCGGCTAGCGGACTATTTTATCATCAGATAACAAGGCAACTGGTATACGTGTTAAGGCATTCTGGTCGTATTTAAGGAGTTTAGTATTATTAAGTTATAAAATTATTATTATGATTATTATTATTTGACATGACTGTAACGAATGTCGTCATCGACATCGTACATTACTCCCTACGTTGAGCACGGCTAATATGCTGAGTGTTAGCAATGGCAAGTGTGTATATATAATGTATGATATATATATATTGCTGACGCAATGTTTAGCTTGCATCGTGTTAATATACGACCGGGACACCTAGCGAAAAGTTGTAAGAAGTCTGTCAACGGTCGATAGTCGTAAGTCGTAAGTCGATAGCCGTAAGTGAACAGTCAACAGTCAAGAGTCAATAGTCATAATCGATGGAGGAGTCTATGGTCAGCAATCAATAGTCATAATCGATGGAGGAGTCTAGGGTCGGCAATCAATAGTCAGAGTGGATGGTCGATAGTGGAACTCGATGGTTGACAACAACCTGAAGAGGACCTACAGAAGACCAGCTCAACCCACATTTGGACATCGGCACCCACGGCACACCATGGCCCGATCAGTAACCCTGAGTTATAATTTATAAGTATACTTTCGTTGTTGTAACTTGTAGTAGGTAGGTAATAACAATACATTAATATTCAATAACAGATACATATATATATATATATATACACATTGAGTACTTTGCTTCACATAAGGTAACCCTGATCCCTAGTAATGATATCACACACCGAGGTCGAGTCTCCGAGACCTCGTTAATATAAACAAAACGACATCCGCGAGAGCGAGGTGAAGAGGAGACGTTACATGACCATTCGCATAAGCGTTAGTAACGACCATCGTATCTGACCATCATTTTTTGTGTGTGTGCCACTGGCTATAATTATCTCTTATCGTTATATTTTGTTCATTTAAAAATGCTTCAGTGTGATCAGTGACATGCCTTTTTCTCACGGAAAAACACTTTAGCCTGTCATTTAAAGCGTCTAATAACATTGCAACATTGAAGTATATTGTTTGTGGCAATTTACTTACCAGAATTGATGATGTCAAATGTCGCATCAAAAGTATTCACGGTGAGTAAATTTAATTTAACATATAATATTATGGTACGTGCGTGGAACTTCTCTCATAGTCGTACCATATTAGGTTTGTATGAGAAAACAATTTTAACAAATTTATAATTGTATAAGTATAGTACATACACCATCGCCAATAAAACATTATTGAAAATTGATAATTGAACCTTACAACAAAACAAGCTTTTGCCATAGAATATGTGCTACACTTTTTTTAAATTATACTTTGTCATTAAGATATCAAATTTTAAATAATTGTAAAAACCTGTTCCATAATCTACCTGTTAGTCCGTAAAATTACGCAAAATATTGTATATTTCAAAATTGGAAAAATCGAAAATGTACATGCTGTCGAAATTTAGCTCGTTGATCATCGGTTAGTTTTTCATGCACGGTTATAGTTCATTGGGGGGTTTATCGATAAAACAATTTCTGTGTAAGTTATATATTATGCATAATATAATATAATATAATACATTTATTATATTGTATGTGTACATTTTAAATCCCAAGCGGTTTATGGTATGCAAATTAGTTTAACACTATCTATAATCTATATATTATATGTTGATTTTTTTTAAATTATTATATTATTCGAGTTTTTAATAAACTGTAGCTATAGGCGTATAACTGATAATCTGATATTGACATTTTCCTGTTCCGTCTAACTTTATTTTTTTCCCATACACTCATATTATTATTATAATATATATATATATGCAGGCACTATGAAGGTCGAATGAAGTAATGGGCGTGAGGATCTCTGGGTAAATGGATCTAATCGATTGAATACAAATTACAATTTAGTGAACCAAGCAATATAATTTTAAATCTTTTGATTATTTATTTCATATAAATTAAAAAAGAAACAGTCAAGTGAATAATTACGATAGGTACCATAAGGTACAATATTACATAATATTATACATTTATGCATTGAGTTTAAATGTGTACGTTATACAGAGCTGGATTTAGTCTTTTGGATGCCCAGGGTAAATTTTTTTTGGTGCCCCTAGTGGTCAAAAAACTACAAAAACCCAATTAATTAATATATAGCAATAATATTAAAATAACAAATTCTATATTAATAATAAACGTAGAAGTGCATGTTACGCGTTAGAGCAAAAAAATGAAATAATACCGATTATTATATTAGTATAAATGTTAAAGCGCTAGCCGAATGAGTCAATGCGATCCTCGACTTGGTCACCCCTGTTATATAGAATGACTGATTCTATAGGTAATAAGAAAAAAAAAACACAGGACAAAACGCAACTAATTGAACGTTAATTAAACATATTTTTCTTCTATACATTAGGTAGGTAATTTAGTACCTATATTATGATAAATTTAATATTTTTTAATAACTATACGTTGCTTAACTATATATGAATTAACGTCAGCTGTACAAATAATATGTACTTACATTATTGGCCCGGATCCGTTTGCAGCGACTGACGAAATCGAAATGTGAAAAAAGATGTCGAATTCTATTGAAAAAATGTCTAAATATTATATTTTACTATAATAAACAAACATTATACAAAGCTACGAATATCCACGTCAGGGACTGGAACTTCGTCGAAAAGAACCGGTTTTGGAACCGAAACCCTTTGAATATTGGGAACCGAAACCTCACCGAAACTATTATTTAAATTAATTTTAATACCGGAACGCTATCGGAACCAGTACGTTAACATGACAATTTTTTTTACATAAGTAAAAATAACCAAATCAGGTAACAATTTTTTATTTTTTAAGAACCGCGAAAAGAATCCGAAACCGGAACCGAAATTTTAGTTTCTTTGGGAACCGAATAGGAACCGAAACCGAAATTTTAGTTTTACTGGGAACCGAATAGGAACCGGAACCGTAAAAATCAAGGTTTAAATCCCGCGAATTTCCACGTGCTATAGCCCACAAGACTTCTACAACGATAGTTTACTAAAAATAATGTTTTAGGTAGGTACTGCATTAAATTAAAATTATACTATACAATACCCAATATACTATTAGGTAAATTAAAACTCAATTTAATGTGATACTAATTATTGTGATATTTGTTCTGTTTTGCTTTGTTTGGGTACCTTGTACCCTAAAATGTTTATTTATATTAGGTATACATGTATAATAATTATAGTAATAGTAATAAATAATAATTAAATTTAATCTGTCATGTATCTAATAAGAAAATATTTTGATGCTTCCGCTCATTGTAAATTCATTCGAATAAATAAATAAATGAATGATTGATTCACATCTACCTCTAATAATTTACTATACGTTTGTTATTTATTTTTGAGATTATACGATTAAATTGTGTTTGTAAAAAATGTTGGGATAGTTTGGACGATACGTTTGTGATTTGATTTTTGGTAGATAGCACTATTTTCACTTGCGTTTTCATTATGTATATTGCTATACCGCTGTTGTCACTATTTTTTTGTATTATTTTTTATAATTCTTGGTATTTAATTTACTGTCGTCACTTACACTACCAAAAGCCCATTCCTCAACATTTCCAATGACGCTAATTTATCCTCTTTTAAATCTGTTACTTTTCTGTAGCGACATTAAGCTTTTATATCGTTTATAAAAAGCACTCGTTTTGTATGCAAGGTGGGTAAACAATTACTACAAATTGAGGAAATATCTTGAGACTTAGTTTTACACAATTTCGTATTATAATTTAATAGTTTGTCTACATTTCGAAATTTTTATAAATACATTGTAATGCTTACGTGTATTTGTAAATTAAATTTCCCTGTATATGTTTGTAACATAGATAGTGGTTCATAATAAATACCTGATACAGTGATTTTGATTTTTACCAGCAGTATATACCATCGTTTTGTCCGTAATATGCTGTTGTCCTAGTACCGAAAATTAAAAGATATTGGATTTAAGTAAAATAGTAACATTTTTTCACACTTCCTTTTTTTATAAACAATTAAACAAAAAATAATATATTATACTTATTTTAAAATAAATAAAAATGTATAAAAGTAAAGTGATATCGAATGATTTCTTACATACTGAAAATTGTTAAAACAGTATATGGGGGAAAAAAAGTTGATAAAGTACTAGAAAGTGTTTTAAATTGTTGCATTGTGCTTGCCATGCGAAACTTAATTGAGTTATATTTCCTATTGTACCTATGTCCTTTTAGTAAATATATATTTTATTTTGCTGATTTTTAATATATTCAATGACCAGCTAGTTTATTAGCATTTCGTAGACTATTTCACAGTATTGTATTTCAACTTTTGCGTGTATTTGCATTATTCATTTTACTGGTCTCATACTCTCATTTGATTAATTAATGTTAAATTAATGTAAAAATCAATTGATGTCTTGAAAAAAACATTTTATATTTTTTCATAAGACAAATTTTTTTGATTATATTCCTTTCCCAATTTTTTTATACAATTTATTGATTACATACAGTTTATACTATAGCTACAATTTTAATGTAGTATATATTTTTTTTTTTTTAATTGACTAACATAATTATATTTATTTACTGATCGTCCGTTCTTAATTATTTCTACTTCATAAGATAGTAAGATACATCTGATATTAATTGTTTTATTATTTTAAACCAGAGACTGGAACCTTTTGAATTTATCGGTATGGGTTCTGGTACCGGTTCTCTAAAAATAAAATATCGATTTCAGTTCGGGTTCTTTGATGAAAAAAAAATAAAGGTTGCGGTTTGCAAATAATTTAGGTTCCGGTTCCATATAATTTCGGTACCAAAAAGTTTAATAATTTTAAATAACTATCCGGAATACGGGTCTAATTAATAGTATGAGAAATATTAGAAAACTAATATGATCATACATAGCTTATACATAAAATCGTAATACCTTTAAATTATGATAAAGTTAAACGGAGTGTTTTAGTTGTATCATTAATTTATTGCTGTGTTATACGCAAATAACACATATTTTAAATATAGACTCCATTTTTTTGGTTTTTCCTGCATATTGTGGCGCGGCTCGCGTCTATCCAAAAATTGTCGGTTTTTGGTACCCGAGTCAAAGTAAATCATTCGCGCTCGTTGCTCGGCTCGTGAAACCAGTCCAACGCATTCCCACGGACTAAAGGGGTTCGTGTGTATTTTCACTATTTTTTTTTACCTTTTTTTGAATATTTTATTTATTTATTTTTAAATAACATGGAGTGGTCAAATGAACTAGTCTTAGAATTTCTGGATCTGTATGAACAAGAACCTTGTATCTGGAATCCAAAACACTCACAATACAAAATTCGCAATTCCGTACATGATTCGTGGGAAAATATTTCAATAAATCTCAGTGTACCATATTCAATAAGTGACTTAAAAAAGAAGAAAGATTCGTTGATGGCCACATTCAGGAAACTCATTAACAAAGTTAAAGCAAGTAAAAAAATGGGTTCGGGATTAGATGACATCTACAAACCTGATTGGTTCGCATACAAAGCAATGGCCAAGTTTCTACATAGCGTGAACCAACCTAATACCACCAAAAGTTCAGAGTTAAATGTATTCAGATTAAATAATAAATAATAATAAATATACCTACTTAATAATAATATTATATAGGTACACATATTTATTGAATATTACTCTAAACATCAAATACTAATAAATTAACAATAATTAAATATACCAGACTTTCTTACATAAATTATAATTATACTTTAAAAATTGTTTTGCCACGGAACAGCACCATTCGTCATAAAATATTCTGTGAATAATTCTCTGACTTCTTTCGCATTCGCTCGGTGACATACGGGGCATTCTACGAATTGGTAAGAACGATGCTTCGTTATTATGGTGTTGACGTCATGACCCTGGAATAATTTCACCATCTTTTTCCGAGTCAAATGTTCCTTGTGGACAATAATTGGAAGACGAACTTTTACTTTTTCTTAAAAAATTGTGCAGCAATGCACACATTGTTATATTTGTCACTTTTTTCGGGATTGAGTAACATTGGACGTCTGAATACTCTAAAAACTGATGACATTATACCAGAGGCATTCTCTACCACTCTTCGTGCCCTAGATAATCTATAATTGAATACTCTTTTTTTATTGCCCTCGTCATAAACACCAGAATACGGCTTCATCATATGCTTATTTAGAGCAAATGCGCTATCCACTACGAATACATGTGGTAACATATTGGTCTTGACAGGAAGTGGTTCATCTGCTGGAAGCATAAGCTGTTCATGTTCAAATTTTTTCCATAAATCTGTGTTTCGATATACACCACTGTCACTTATTCTTCCTTGACACCCGACATCAACGAAAATAAAATTATAATTAGCATCAACTAGTGCCATAAGAACGATACTAAACGTATATTTGTAATTATAGTATTTTGTTCCACTTTTATTTGGCCATTGGATTACAATTTGCTTCCCATCAATTGCACCCAAGCAATGGGGAAAATTTCATATTTTGTCGTTGAACTCTTCGGAAATTTTAAGCCACTGCTCGGAATTTTGTGGCAGCTGAAAAAATAATGATATTATATTATAGCCTTAGGTATTGAAAACAACAAAATAACAACTATATTGTTCGATTACAAACTCCTCTTATTTGTTTTTTGAACCTTGTAACCCAGGTTTCTAGGTATAACACGATTCTGTTAGGTACTTATCGAGCGTACAGATCGATACACAATTGATATATGATTCTATAAGACGTGATAAAAAAAATGTAGACAAATGGCGGATACAATTGGTCAGTACAATAATGTCCCTCAAAAAAGGTCATAGCCAAAAGCTATGTAAATAATTGCGGTCTGCAGGGCATATTCTATATACATACGTAAAATATACGTGCAAAATTATCTTACAAATTTGTAATAATATATTTTTTAATGGTACACATTTTAGATACTGAGCAATGCAATGCGATGAATGTATTGATTTTACAATGATGTGTTTTTTATTTTTATTTTTTAAAAACAAAAATTATTAAGGAAAAACGGGAATTTTTACTCAAAATCGGTTTTCCATAAAATTGATTTTGGTTTTTAGCGTAACTTTAAAACGAATAACAATAGACACTTGAAATGTACACAATATGTTTATTATATCATTGTCTATACTAGATCCAATTTTTAAAATATTTTTACTCATTTCGAGTTGTTTACGGACATTTTAAAATTAAAATTATTTTAGTTTTTTTTTTTTTTATAAATGTCAATACAATTTTATTTGTTGGGTAAAAAGCGTGAAAAATTAATATAAGGCCCTGATATATTGTTATAATAGCAGTTGAAAAATATTAAAAATACATAGGCGCAATTTTTTTTAAAAGCATTTAAAGTTCGAATTTTGACATTTTTAAAAATCTCGAAAATTATAAATTATTTTAATTAAGAAACTATAAAATGTTCAGTTTTTATAGCTAAGAATTAAAAATTTAAAACTAAGATTCTCATAAATAGTTCATACTGTAACCAAAAAAATTAAAAAATACACATTTATTTTTCACAGACATTTTAAATTCAAATTTGGGCAAAATTACATATTATAATCAAGAAAAACGATTTTATTTATTTTGTTGTAATTTAAAAATATTATTCGTGGACACTTTTAGAATATATTGTTATATTTTAATAAAATTAGTTTAACCTACTGTAGTTGATACTAATGCCTAATACTAAAATTAATTACTTTACTTACAATAATATCATAAAATATGCCTACCTAGCTATAGGCTGTAGTATTATTATAGGCCGCAACATAATTACCGTCTACACTCAGAATCATTTTTCGTATACAATGATATTTACCTATCATTCAATTCAAATTTAATACCATCCATTACAGTGACCCACTTATAAACTACTGTACAGCAGAGCGACATCCTCTTGCCCACCTTTTTATGTATTTAACCTATATTTTTTATAATTAATACCTATCTCAAATTGGCTAACTGCCGAGCTTTGATAAATAAAAAAATATTAACTATAGTTTTTTTATTATTATTATTATTATCAGACACTGCGTAATGAAATTTTAAACATCGAAAACGACGGAAGTTCTAAAAGTGCAGATGAGGAAGACTTTTCACTTATCGAAATCAACCAATCACCAGTTACATATTCTGCAGATGAAACTTTTAAAACTCCGATACATTTGTCCCCAAATATTTACAAAAAAAGAAAATCCGATCAAATTTTACAAATGGAAAAGCGATTAGACGAAGCCTATGATCATTAACAAAATGCATCAGAAAAACCCAAAAGGGACAAATGTTCTCTTTATAGCGAGTTACTCGGAAAGAAGTTGAGTGAACTTGATGAACAAACTCAAGAATATGCTATGCTTGAGATTGACAAGATTTGTATATGGACAATGGACTTAAACAAAAAAAATATGCAACTCAAAACTACAATCCACAGTATACAGCGCCAGTTAGCAAGATTTGTAATCAATCTTCTACATTTTCCACATCAACTTTTCATGATCTTTCATCAAACTTTCACAACAACTCCATCACAAACTGCATGTACATACACCACATCATCATAACCAGTATCTCAACATTCTTACGCTCAATCATCGAACTCAAGTTTTCAGATGTCACCCGAAGATATGTCACTCGCATCAGTCTCGCCTGATCTTCAACAACATTATAATTATAGACCTGCATACACGATTATTCAAAATCAAAGTCATGCAACAGATGAAAATCAGGGGGAAGAAAATTCTAATGCATTCGATTTATAATAATAATATTATATAAACTTAATATATATTTTAATATTATTAATTTACAAATCAATAAATTTACTCAAAATATTTATTTTTTACGAAACAGTTTTATTTATTATCATTTTTTTGTAGTCGGGTAGTCCGATCCAATGTTAATAAATTGGTATAATATTCGTGCGTACTTGTGTATAGCCATATAATAGGTAAGTACATAATATAAATATGTAATATCGTCGCCATTATATTATCATAATATAATAATTAATATTATGTATAGGCACTGAATAAAAAGGACACGACTTGCGCATAAAATAATATAAATTAGCTATATACGTTCACCGCACGCAGCGCAAACGATTATAATTTATATTAATATAATATATTGTGCGTATACAGGATGTTTCACCAAGCTTACTTCCATTTTTACTTTTAGCATTTATTCAAATTCTGTTTTTGAAAAAATTACTGTAGCAGAAGCAATTCGGTAAATACAATGTATGGTTTTAACTTTTAATCATTATTATAAATTCATTTAAATGCATTTGGTAATTGGCTATGCTATAGCCTATCAGGTGGTCAATTAAATGTTAGCATTGAAAATGATTTTCAAGAATTTCTTGAGCTCACCGTTCAGTAAATAGTACAGCTTATAATAAAGTTTTTGGTCAGAATATAATATATAGGTAAACATATTACTTTTATTATACTTATAACTTATAGGTTGCCATTGCTGAACTAGAAAACAAAAATAAATATAGTGTAAGTTATAGGTACTATGAGATAGGTACCTATTCCATTTGTATATAACTACCTAGTACTTTCAGTAGGTATCTAATTCAATGTTTATTTATATTTTTTATGGTTTTTGGCGTATAGTGCCCGTAGTGATGGTTTTATTATTTGTTGATTAACAACGTTATTAATTTTGATTAACCCAAAATTTGAAGTAGAAATAAATAAAACGTATAGATATCTGATAGAAAGATATTATTATAATCATTATGATTTTAACCAATATTTTAGCTTAATAAGCCGTAAGGCGTATCTACTAGGTATATTATAATACATTGAAATATTATTAAGTAATTGATAAATATAACCATATTAGGTAGGTGTTTAAATTATACGAGTTTAATGAAAAATGTATAGATGGTGAGAATATTGATTATTAAGAATATATTGTTAAGCCTCAAAAGTATAAGGACATTCAATTATTATTATTAATTATTATTATTTTTATTATGATGACCATAATGTCATATATGTGTATAAAAAAAATAGTAACACTTATGCTTCCCGATAAATCTACTACCGATTTAGGAGACAAATTATATTAATTAAGGACGACATTATTCAAATTGGCAACACAATGTGTTCGTGTTTGTGGAAGCTCCACACAAGCACTGTTATACTTTTGAATACTATATCGAACCTCGATAGTATTAATATGATTTATGAACATGACAAAATGTGTTATACACCTCCCCAAACACTAGAAATCCAGGGTTATTCCGTGCCTCTGCTGCATAAATGATTCTTCTTTCAGCACTCCTTCTACCAACTTTTAATCAAGTATATATTTTTTTTTATTCAGTTTTATGTATTTTTTATTGCACACCATGGTTATACAAAAAAAAAGTACATTTATTATTGTAAATTTACTGGCTGAAAAAAAATGAAGGGATGTAGGTACAACATTTTGTGGAAAATAATTTTTATAATACAGGCAAGGTGATTATTATTATTATTATTATAATAGTTTTTTTTTTTTCTATCAATGTAAATCAAATTTTATTCGTTTGGTCTGTTTAGTAAATTAATTATTCAAAAAGCTTGAAAATGTAATAAGTTTAAGACTCCTAACATATATTTACAATGGTATTTGAAAAATACAGTTACAATTTTGTTTAAGCATTTACCTTAAGTTTGAATTTTGACAAAATACATAAAAATCACGAAAATTTGCAAATTATTTTATGTACATATCTACCGGAATGTCAAATTAAATTTTTATGACAGTTGCAAGTTCAAATTATACAATGTTGGATATTCACTCGATTTCTCATGTAGAATTTTTCTTATTTTATTGTAATTCTTAAACGAATTACCGTAGATACTTGAATTTACACCACACATTTATTTTATCAATTCCTATACTTGTTAGACGTCGATAAAAATTTAACATTCCCAAAAACAACGAAAAACACGTATATTTTTAGTTTGAGGGTATGTTTGGAGGGTTTCGATGCTATCCGGAAGTAACTGGGTTCTTTACGCTGACACTTCATATTCAAGAAAATTAATGGACGGGAGTAGTATCTGGGTCCTTAGGGGACATTTAAAATGTGCACAAAACTTATTATTATTATTATTATTATTTGACATGACTATCCGCATAAGCGTTAGTAATGATATGTGTGTGCCACTGGCTGGTTATCTCCTATTGTTATATATTGTTCATTTAAAAATGCTTAAGCGCGATCAGTGACAATGTCTTTTCTCACGGAAAAACACTTTAACCTGGAATTTAAAGCGTCTTAATAGCATTGAACCATTTAAGTGTATTATTTGTGGCAATTTACTTACCAGAAACGATGCTGTCAAACGTCGCATCAAAAGTATATTCACGGTGAGTAAATTGAATTTAACATATAATATTATGGTACGCGTATGGAACTTCTCTCATACTTCTCTCAAACTCTCTCATAAATACCTAATATGGTACCTCTCGTACCATATTAGGTTTGTATGAAAAAAAAATGTAATTAATTTATAATTTTATAAGTACCTATACCTAGTACATACACCATCGCCAATAAAACATTATTGGAAATACGATTATAAATTATTTAGTTGTTGATGCTATAATAATTCAAAACACACAGGCAAATGTTAGCATTCGTTTTCTGTTTCTCACGTTTTTCGTTTACTTTTATTGTTATACGAATTTTATCATCAGATAACACGAAAACTGGTATACATGTTAAAGCATTCTGGTCGTATTTAAGGAGTTAAGTATATGCAATTGTATGTGCATGGTTATAGTGTCAACATAAAGAGGCACTTATTCTACGATATTACGAAAAAAAAATCAACTATTTTATGAAATTAAGAACACAATAAATTGTTATGGTGATATCGGTGTACAAGTTTGAAATAATGTAGTATTGTTCCATTTTAGGTATGTTAAATATCAATGAACAGCCAGCAGTACCAGCGGCAATTGTAGTACCAACAACACCTGTAGCTATAAGTAAGAATCATATATTTGCAGGGGCGTATTTAGGTAGGGGCTATGGGTCCCATTGCCCAGAGCGGCAAATTTTTAAAGATTTAGAGGGGCGGCAAATTTTTATTTTTATTTAACAAATTATTCGTTTGTCGTCACACATGTAGGTATTTTGAAAGATTTACTATTTTATTTATAATATTTTTTCACTCTTAACTGGTACAATAATGTTGTTTAAATGTCTAATTATACCTTCCTTGTTGAATGTAACATTACAATTTTAAATTAGTATATATTTATTATATATATTATATACAGTATATTAGTAAATACATTTACTGTTGAGGGGGCGGCAAATATGTGTTGCCCCTATCCTGAAATTCCTAAATACGCCACTGTATATTTGTTTATAATCGAGTATTAAAATATTTAATATTTTTCATATGATATCACGTTTGAAGACCGACGATAAATGCTGTGTTCAATTGCTGGATGAGACCGAAACAAATGAATTATGTAAAGTACGATAAACTACTATAAACTACTATAAATTAATATAAACGAAAAATATCATAACCAAGACTTCGAAAAAAAATATATATACTGTCGAGAGTGCGATTATTACTGTGTTGATGTCGAATGTTTAAGAAAGCATAAAAAGGTTTGCGATAAAGAGTATAAATATGGTGAATATAATTTAATCGTACAGAAGAATTGACCACACGCACAATAACGTTTGTGGATAATATGGAAAATGTCATAATTGTTAACAAGAAAATATCAAATTATGTCAACATGAATATTTTATGCAATGGAAAATAGGAAAAGAAGAATAATGTGTGGAAGCCTGTGTTTGTAACGAAGCATCATCAGAAAAACGAAAAGGCTGTACGTTTACACTGACTTATATATTTTTCGATTACGAAGCACAAAAAAATACAGTAACGCACATACCATATATGGCTATTGCTCACGATTTGAAGGTACAAAATATGTAGTTTCTACAGATGACGCGGGCTCGGCTAATGAAAAATTTTATAAATGGGCACTGAGTAAAGAATTGAAAGGAACCTCATACGCATAGTTCACAATTTAAAAGCATATGGTACATATCTTATAATACAAATAAAATGCAAAATCAGAAATCGATACGGGCTGTAGGAAGTCTTCTTCTTTCAGATAAACAAATAGTCATCATAATCCGACAATTCTACAAAGCTTGAGAGCTATTCCCGTAAAGTCATTTTTTACAATATAATACACCATATCGACCCCCCTCCCCCTAAATAGGTATCAGGTAGTAGATTAGTGGAAAAGTCTTATAATTGAGGTGGCAACTAAATTATAAAATTTAATTTTCAAATTTTATAGAATTATGGAAAATTTGGAAAACTAGCACTGGGACCTTTAAACTTGAATTCAATGATATAATATCATTGTATAAGAAAAACGATTCTGAGCGGAGACGGTTTGTCAGCCTGGATTTTTTATGTTGTTGTTGTTTGTTATAACCTGTAAATTGAATTAATATTATAGTAGTATATATTTGTATGTTCACAGCCAGCTTTTCCACGGTAAAAAAAAATTGTTCCCTCTTGAAAACTTTTGTTTTACCGCGTAACACAATACGGAGATAATATACACTGAATGTTCGCCAAATTTCGCCTCGCACAAAAAAATATTTACAGTTTTTCATTTTAGATTCTGAGTTAAACGTTGAATGTAATGATTTTACAATGATATGTGTTTTTTTATTTTTTATTTTTTTTAAATTTTTAAATTTTTGTATCTGTCATCACGGTTTGGGGCAGTAAAACTCCTTCGATTTTCTTCAACATTATCTTGTTTGATGGGAAAGTGAATCTAGTTAGTGCATTCAGGAGGTCAACATTTGAAATTTCCAATAGTTTTCAAAAGCGCCGTGAAAAACAAAAGAAAAATTAAGGAAAAACGGGAATTTTTACACAAAATCTGTTATCGAGAAAATTGATATTGGTTTTTGGTGTAACTTTAAAACAAATGACCGTAGATATATGCACTTTTCACTGAATGTTTATATTTTCATTTTCTATACACCATAAAATTTTGAAAATATTTTGACTCTTTTTGAGCTGTTTACGGACATTATATCATAATTTTCAACTATCTACAGTCATTCGTTTTTTAATTACAATAAAATAAGAAAATCGTTACATGAGAAATCGAGCGAATATCAATTCGAATGTTGTAAAAATATGAACTTCAAACGCTCATAAAAATTTAACTTGACTTTCTTGTAGATATTTATTTTTTGATAAAGGTAGACAATATTATGAGGAACATTGTAATACATTTTCAAAATGTTAGATTTAAAAAGAAAAATTTTTACGAATTCTTAACTAAAAATAATTTGCAAATTTTCGTCATTTTTACGTATTTTTTCAATATATGAACTTTAGATGTTTATAAAAAAAAATTGTGACCGTGGATTTTTAATTTTTTTTATCCACATTTGAAACAATATAATAGGATCCTTCTATTAAATTTTCAAGCTTTTTTAACCAACAAATAAAATTGTATTGATATTTATAGAAAAAAAAAAAAAATAATGGAAACTACAAATGTCCGTAAACAGCTCAAAATAAGTTAAAATATTTGAAAAATGTTATGGTGTATAGAAAATGGTTATATAAACACTCGGTAAAAATTTTATGTATCTACGGTCATTTGTTTTAGAGTTGCACTAAAAACCAAAATTGATTTTCTCGAAAACAGATTTTGCGTAAAAATTCCCGTTTTTTTTTTTGTTTTTCACGATGATTTTGAAAAATACTAGGAAATTTTTACTTTTGACCCCCCAAAGTACCAATTAGATTCACTTTCCTATCAAAAAAGATACTGTTGAAGAAAATCCAAGCACTTTTACTGTCCTAAAAGGCAATGATAGACACAAATAAAAAAAATAAACAAAAAAAAAACACACATCATTGTAAAATCAATACATTCATTGTTCCACTCAGAATCTAAAATACACAATGTCAAAATATTATTATTATTATTGCTTATTAAAATGAATGATATTAATTATAGAACAAAATCTTAAAAATGATTAACTTACCATTCTTTTAATGCAAATACTTAATTCTATATACACACTGTTGTGATAATATAATACAGTGGCGTAGCCAGGAGGGTGGGGCTGACGAGGCTGCAGTCACTCCCTCCCTCCAAAAATGTTAAAAAAATGTTAAAGTTATTTTAATGGTCTATGATTGTCGCTCAAAAAGTCTTAAATTGTATATAAAATATTTAAAAATGTACTACCTATACAGTGGCGTGCCCAGGAATTTTAAATGGGGGGAGTACACCATTTTTTTTTTAAAATAAACAAAAGAAAGCGGATAAGTGGAATTCACTCTTCTGTACAGTAGGCTACAAGTGGATGACTGTAAATTTAAATTCAATGATATATATCATGTGTGTAAAAAATGGTTCTGAGTAGAGACGGTTTGGCAGCCTAGGATACTGTATATTATTATATTTTTATTGTTGCTATTAATATATATAGGTACATTTTTTACAACTAAATCGTTTTAGAAGCTAATAGTTTTACAATGTTTTTTATTTTTTTTTTTATCCTGGATACAAATTATCATATGTCATTGAATTCAAGTTTAATACAATCCATTATACATTGACCCGCTTAAAACTTACTATACAGCAGAGTGACATCCACTAACCCGCATTTTAAATTTTAAGTTTGATAAATTTTGTCGAAATTAAAACTTTAAATACTTATAAAAAAAATTGTGCATGTATTTTTAATATTTTTCAACTACTATTGTAAGAATATATTATATATGTTAAGGTGTATGACTGCATGACAGTAAATGTTGACAGTCACCGGTGTATGTCGACATTCACTAATCATTTTGGTGAATGTTGTCAATTATTTCAAATATCTCACAATGCGGACATTTACCAGTATTTGTTGACATGCGCAATAGTTATTTGGTGAATGTTGACATGTGTGACAACGACAACATACATTATAATCAAATAGATATCTAATAAATCCATAAATAAATATAGTTGAACAAATTAATTTTTTAATATTTAAGTTTAGGTAGCATAAGCTTTATTAAGTTTTATTTATTACAGCACGGTAAACTATCGTGGCATTTACTGTTACAAAGTATTCCCCCATTCTTACAATTACAGTTTTTGTATTAAATTTTTTTTTACAATTGCATCGTATATAACCTTGGCCACCACTTTTGGAAGCAGCTGTCGATACCTGTCTTAAATACATTGTCTTATCGGATAAAACGTCGTTTAACGATATCAATTTTTCTTTGCACACTGCAAATCGAGTGTACAGCTGACTGATAATCTCATATTTTGTTCCTAATTTGTAGAAGTCATTATCAACGTCCATTACAACAGCCAAGATATTTTGGTAATCCATACGTCCTCGGTCGATATCTGGAACACGCACTCGAACAGTATCACCCACTTGAGCAGGCGAAAATTTTTGGTTCGACGATCGCAGCATTACACTTGCTTGTGTTTGAAGTCCGTTTAGTGCCAAAGCTCTATTCTTAATTGTATTCTCCTTCCTTTCGTTTATGTCTTTTAAATACAAAATATTTGTTTGAATTATTTTTGTAATAGGTAGGTATTATTATTTCAAATTACATAGGTACTTAATAATTTTCTAATTGTTCTCGTGGAAGAGAAAATGTTAAAATACCTCTTTGTGCTTTAGTGCCAAACATAGCTTCGTATAGCGTTTGCTTAATACCTTGATGATACGTCGTATTTTTCGCGAATTGGACAAATGGTAATGCTTCTGACTATTTTGTAGTGTCATTATCTTTCATCATAGCTCTCAGTATATTTTGGAAATCTTGGTTTGCCCTTTCGATGGATCCTTGTTTTTGGCTGTGGCGTGGTTTACCATGCACAATATTTACACCATCCCACATTGAACACAGCTCTGATATAACTTTATTTACGAACTCTCGTCCATTGTCGGAATGTAAAATATTTGGCGCACCGAAAATAAGAAATATATTTAATAAGTGATGTGCATCTTCTTCTGCAGTTTTAGATTTTAGAGGTCTTAATTGAGTAAATTTGGTTAGGTGATCCTAAAAATGTAATATACATTTAAATTCACCATCTTTGGAAGTTTGCATATCTACCAAGTCTACTTGACACCGAGAATTAATTTCACGACTTATAATAGGTTTGATTAGAATACCTTTTTTTCGGAACTTTTTGTTTGGTTTGGCATTGAACATATAAACTTAAAAATAACATAACAACTTCATATGTTATATTTTTGAATTTGTTCTGCAATTCGTTCATCATTCTGGTTCACCCTCCATGACCAATTTTTATATGAGCTTCATACATAATGTCGTATAGTTCTTCGTTCTTTACATAGTAAATAATTTTAGTTTCACATGCTTTTAACGGCACGATTAGTTTATGATTATCCATAATATCCATAACGTTAAATCGATTTAATCGTCTGTAATCACTTAGTTGTTTATTTTTTTTTTGCTTTAGCATTTTTAATTTCACTTATATATTTATTATATTTTTCAGTGCTTAAATAAAAACAATTATCTTCCTTTTTTTTTTTAATAAAAGTGCACTAAACTTTTCATAAAAAATATCTTTTATACTTTTATCCATTATTAGTTTTAATT
>NC_042493.1:42186803-42188548 GCF_005508785.2 Acyrthosiphon pisum | reverse complement strand
ATCAATAAAAATAAGTATAATGTATATATATTATATCTAATATCATATATAGTTCATATTTTTGTTAAACCATATTTAAGGATTATTATCCTTAATATAAACATTTTGATATCTCAGAAACTACTTCTTAGGATTTTGATTTAAATGCATCAAAATGTTTAAGACAATCATCAGCTATGTAACTTACAGTAAAGGAGGGGGTTTCTCATTTAAAAATGGAAATTTGTAAGACCACAGGACACTACTTGTAATACAAAACATTTCGGGAATTTAAAAATATGGTCTTTACTTTAGGTGTACTTAAAAATTATAAAAATCAGATTTTGAACAAAAAAATTATTAAATGGAAAAATAGGCGATAGCGTATTTAAAACATTATTGGAAAAAAAATTATTAATATAATTTATAGAAAAATAAATAGATACTTACACTACTGAAGCTATATGAGTTAAGTGCAAAAAGAGGTACATTATAAAGTTTAGAATAATATTAAATCATTGTATACGAAATCCAGTTATTCTTAGCAAAGACGGTTAGGTTAGAATAGATTACAAAAACTATAAATTATATTTCTTTAAATACAAACACTGCAATTAACACTAAAGCTGGTTCAAAAATTAGTTAGGAAAAATTAGAAATGTTCTTATCCGGTATAAAATCTCAGAAGTCAGAATTCTCCTGTGTGGGTCCGTTGATGTGTTGTCAAATTGCAACTTTTACTGAATGACTTATCACATACATCGCACGCGTATGGTTTCTCGCCCGTGTGGGTCCGACGATGTGTTTTCAATGTACACATTTTAGCAAATGATTTATCACATACATCGCATATGTATGGTTTCTCACCCATGTGGGTCCGTTGATGTGTGTCAAATTGCAACTTTGACTGAATGATTTATCACATATATCACACGCAAATGGTTTCTCACCCGTGTGGATACGTCGATGACTCGTCAATGTCCCACTTTGACTGAACGACATGTCGCATACATCGCACGCGTATGGTTTCTCACCCGTGTGGGTCCGTCGATGACTCGTCAATGAACTACTTTCAGCAAACGACTTGTCACATATATCGCAAGCAAATGGTTTCTCTCCTGTGTGGGTCCGTCGATGACTCGTAAATGAGCCACTTTGGCTGAAAGACATGTCGCATACATCGCACGCAAATGGTTTCTCTCCTGTGTGGGTCCGTCGATGACTCGTCAATGAACTACTTTCAGCAAACGACTTGTCACATATATCGCAAGCAAATGGTTTCTCTCCTGTGTGGGTCCGTCGATGTGTTGTCA
Source organism: Acyrthosiphon pisum (assembly GCF_005508785.2). NCBI lineage: Eukaryota > Metazoa > Arthropoda > Insecta > Hemiptera > Aphididae > Acyrthosiphon > Acyrthosiphon pisum. The sequence continues at coordinate 42,187,256 of NC_042493.1, read as the reverse complement.
AATTGCAACTTTGACTGAAAGACATGTCGCATACATCGCACGCAAATGGTTTCTCTCCTGTGTGGGTCCGTCGATGACTCGTCAATGAACTACTTTCAGCAAACGACTTGTCACATATATCGCAAGCAAATGGTTTCTCTCCTGTGTGGGTCCGTCGATGACTCGTAAATGAGCCACTTTGGCTGAAAGACATGTCGCATACATCGCACGCGTATGGTTTATCGCCCTTGTGGGTCCGTCGATGTGTTGTCAAATTGCAACTTTGACTGAAAGACATGTCGCATACATCGCACGCGTATGGTTTCTCGCCCGTGTGGGTCCGTCGATGACTCGTCAGTGAACTACTTTCAGCAAACGACTTGTCGCATAAATCGCAGGCGTATGGTTTCTCTCCTGTGTGGGTACGTCGATGATTCTTCAATGTGCCACTTTTCACTGAATGATTTATCACAT
>NC_042493.1:42185991-42186753 GCF_005508785.2 Acyrthosiphon pisum | reverse complement strand
CCGGCTTATCCTCGCCCAACTCTGGCCGAGAGTTGGCGGGCCCAGTCAACTGCGAACGAACACGTGCAAGGAGGAAGTCTGACTGGGAGACACCTTCGACAAGCACTAAATCCGATTTATCGGTACGGACACGGCATCCGTCACGAAAACCGTACCGTTACAATTAAGGTCGGATCGCGGCAGCTTAAAACCCTGTCCCGATCACCGACGCTAACGGGAAAACAGTCGTTGTGGGTACTGGGAGAAACGGTCTCCGAAATCCCATTCCACGGGCGTGATGAGAGCCCCGTCGGAAATCCGACCTTGCCAAGCGCCTGGGCAGAACCGACGCTTCACGAGCATTGTTACTCGAGCCCGGCCGGTGGGCGCGTACGCCTTGCGCGTCCGCGCACGCCGTCCGCACTTGGGGAACTGGTGTGGATGGCCTCGCGGAGGCTGTGGGAGTACCGTCTTAGCAGAAGGGAGGAAATTGTCCGGCGTTCGCAACCCGGCGCTTGCTGGCGCAGGACTTTCGAAACCCACCGATCAACCTCCTCGACAGAGCGTTGCCAGCGGAACATCGTATGGCGCTTGGGCGCCCGGTGTACCCGGCTGGAGGGACGAGTCTGCGCCACTCAAGGCGAGAAGTAGCCAGTCCCGCTTAAGCGGTAATAGGGGGTCACCCCACCGGGATGTTGGTCTTATACCTCCCGTCACAAAGGTTATAAATATCCAAAGAGATAAGTGAAATTATCTAATTATTAGTTAAAAACTTGACATTCT
>NC_042493.1:42161596-42185891 GCF_005508785.2 Acyrthosiphon pisum | reverse complement strand
AGGTTACAAGTGGGTCACTGTATAATGGATGGTATTAAATTTGAATCCAATGATATTATATCATTGTATACGAAAAACGATTCTGAACGGAGATGATTTGTCAGTCTAGGATATATTATTTTTAAAGAAAAACTTATGGAGAACTTTGTACCAAATTTTAAAAACTTAGTTATAAAAGAAAAAATTTTTACGATTTTTCAACCACTAAATTACTTGCAAATGTTCGCAATTTTGAAATATTTCGTATAAATTTGAACTTTAAATGCTTATAAATAAAAATTGTGACAATGTATTCCTTTTATTTTGCAACTGCTATTGTAAAAATATGTTAGGAGCCTTGTATTAAATTTCCAAATCTTAGAATTAAAAAGAAAAACTTTTATGAATTTCTGTCTAAGATAATTTGAACATTGCCGTAATTTTTACGTATTTAATCAAAATTTGAACTTTAAATGCTTATAAAAAAAAAATCGTGACTATATATTTCTTTTATTTTTCAATTGCTATTGTAAAAATATATTATGAGCCTTGTATTAAATTTTGAAATCTTAGTTATAAAAGGAAAATTTTTTACGATTTTTCAACCACTAAATTACTTGCAAATTTTCGCAATTTTGACATAATATGTTGTCAAAATTTGAACTTTAAATGCTTATAAATAAAAATTGTGACAATGTATTCCTTTTATTTTGCAACTGCTATTGTAAAAATATGTTAGGAGCCTTGTATTAAATTTCCAAATCTTAGAATTAAAAAGAAAAACTTTTATGAATTTCTGTCTAAGACAATTTGAACATTGCCGTAATTTTTACGTATTTAGTCAAAATTTGAACTTTAAATGCTTATAAAAAAAAAATCGTGACTATATATTTCTTTTATTTTTCAATTGCTATTGTAAAAATATATTATGAGCCTTGTATTAAATTTTGAAATCTTAGATATAAAAGGAAAATTTTTTATGAATTTCTAGCATAAAATAATTTACGAATTTTCGTGATTTTTACATAATATGTTGTCAAAATTTGAACTTTAAATGCTTATAAATAAAAATTGTGACAATGTATTCCTTTTATTTTGCAACTGCTATTGTAAAAATATGTTAGGAGCCTTGTATTAAATTTCCAAATCTTAGAATTAAAAAGAAAAACTTTTATGAATTTCTGTTTAAGATTATTTGAACATTGCCGTAATTTTTACGTATTTAGTCAAAATTTGAACTTTAAATGCTTATAAAAAAAAATTGTGCCTATGTATTTTTATAATTTTTGAATGGGAGTTAGAACAACATATGTGGACCCTTCTATTAAATTTTCAAGTATTTAAAGTATCGAGTAACGATTTTGGATTTTTTTTTATCACTGTGAAAACAACTTATAAGAAACCTTGTATTAAATTTTCAAAGTTTTCTATCCAACCAAAAATTTTTTATCGTTATTTTAAAAAAAAATACTTAGAAAAATTGAAAATTTCATTTGTCTATAAATAGCTCAAAAAAAGTCGAAACACTTTGAAAATTTAACCCTGTATAGACAACGCTAATATAAACATCTGTTGCAAATTTCAAGTGCTTACAATAATTATTTTTTGAGTTACAGTAAAATTAAGTTTTCGTTTTTGTCAAAAATTGGTTTTGCGTAAAAATTCGCGTTTTTCCGTTATTTTTTTAAGGTTTTTCCTGCCGCTTTTGAAAAGTATTGGGAAATTTTCACTTTTGACCCCCCAAAGTACCAACTAGATTCACTTTCCTTTCAGAAAAGGTACAACTTTTGAAAATCGAAGCATTTTTACTGCTCCAAAAGTTGTCGTCAGACACAAAAAAAAAAAAAAAAAAAACACACATCATTGTAAAATCAATACATTCATCACTTCGTTCAGAATCTAAAAAAAACACACATCATTGTAAAATCAATACATTCATCACTTCGTTCAGAATCTAATAGAAAACAACATGTATGATTGTTTGAATAAACAATGAATTAAGCAAAGAAATTTCAATAATATTTGATGTACCTCAAGGGACAACTCTATCGCCTACACCAGAGGTTCTCAAACTGTGGGTCGCGCTATAATTTGATATAATACATATTTTTCGTTGATGTTCAAAGTTCAAATACAGTTTTTCGTTAATCGTTATCTGCGAGATTGAAAAAAAAGGTCATTCAATGTATTGTGGGTCGCCAAATTTTAAAAAATTCTCAAAATGGGTTGTACAATAATAAGTTTGGGAACCTCTGGCCTACACTGTTTAATATGTATATAAACCAAATTGATTACTTGATTACACACGAAAAACTAGTTTGCTACGCAGATGATACAGTACTTTTTGTTGAAGGCCAATCATGGGATGAAGTATTTGCTAGTGTTCAATCCAACATGAGTAAAATACAAAAAATGGCTATGTGAAAATAATTTATTTCTAAACTTAGAGAAAACCTACATATTACTACACTATATAGTTAATTTGATTCAACCAAATAAAACAAATCTATGTAGTATGTATACATGAGAATGACTGTTTAAATCAAATTATATCTACATGCCAAACCTTTGTAAAAATAGTTAAAATAACTAAGTATTTAGGTATAGAAATGTGTCATTATCTTAAATGGAATGACCACATAAAATGTGTAATAAATAAATTAAGAAAACTCATGTATGCATTTAAAAATTACAGTAGTGTATCAGGCATTAATAGAATCCATAATTAATTATGGTATTTCTATATGGAGAGGAACGTGTGATACAACTAAAAAAAAAAAAAAATGGAAAATAAAACACTAAAAATTATCCTAAAAAAAAACTCAAAATATTTATACTATGACATGAATGTAGTAGATACCAATAAAGAAATTATTTTATAAAGCGTGGGTACTTTACATAATTAAAAATAACCTTACTTTTAAAACTGAACACTGACAAAATAGTTGACAAATATCTAATATTAAAGTACCAACTATGCACAAAAAATGAACACAATCCACAAACTTATACATTGGTCCAAAAATGTACAAAATACTACCATTAGAAATTAAACAGAGTACTTAACTCTTTTAAGATTCTTAAAAAAAAAATTTACACTTAGACTATTACAAGAACAAAATATAGACAGACTCTTAACAAACTTATAGGATTACTGTATTATTTATCATATTAACTGTAAGATTTTAGTAACTAAATTGTTAATTTTAGTTTTATATTACCATATTACAGAGGCTCCCAAACTTTTTATTGTACGACCCATTTTAAGAATTTTTTAAAATTTGGCGACCCACAATACATTGAATGACCTTTTTTTTTCAATCTCGCAGATAACGATTAACGAAAAACTGTATTTGAACTTTGAACATCAATGAAAAATATGTATTATATCAAATTATAGCACGACCCACCAAAAATATAATCGCGACCCACAGTTTGGGAACCTCTGCCATATTAGATTGTATTATTTAACTAGACAATTTCTTACATAATACTATATTATAATATTATATTACATAAACAAAGAGAAGAAAATATATATTTACTTATATTAATATTATTGTTAAGTTATTGTTATAGAAGTTATGATAATTGAAGAAAAGTTAACAGAGCGGGCAAATGAAAATGACCAGTTTAAGAAGAATTTAAATAAATGTAAATACGATTCGTCGTACAACATTTATGAACTCCGCATTATTAATTTCTTTATTATTTTGAGAGTAGCATTATTAATTAATTTACTTATATGGGTTTAATATTTAATAGTATTGGTTTTAAAATTATTACATTAAAAGCTATACCTAGCCACAATGTGTGTGGATCGTGGATCTTTACCCAGACTGGCCAGGACTTATTTATATTCGCTAATATCGGCTTAAATTAAATTATAGTGGTGAATTCTCCAGGCATGCTTAACAATAAAAACGTAATTAATAAAAATACAAAAATTATTTTGTCATCAATAATATAATATTACATATTTAATAAAACCATAATGTATGACGAAATGTCATCTATTTCTGTTATACTTATCTGTATTTACAGAGGCGGACTTACTATTTTTCCGCCCCTATGCATTACAACACTAGAGCCCCGTACATTGGCGTGCTTCCACGGGGGGGGGGGGGGGAGTAATGTTCCATGAACTAAAACAAAACTATAAAAATTGTATTTAGGTATTTTTATATTTATACATACCAACTAAACAAACAAATATCAATACAATTTTACATAGGTACATTTGTACACTTGTATAATAATTAAATCATTTTGCGCCTTGATTTATCTGAGCACTCTAGTCTCTATATAATCGTAATCGATTAGCAAATTTCTGAGCAGTATGCAGTATGCACTATACAGTACTGGCGTATATACGGGGGGGGGATATATGGGGGGATAGATCCCCTCTTGACCTTTCGAATGCATGATACTTACCGGGATGTATGGACTGCACGCGCCAAAACTGAACATCAATGGGTGTGAAATTTCAGTCAAAAAAAATATAAGGTATCTCAGAATACAACTGGACACCAGATTATCCTTCTTTAGTCACGCGGCGACAGTCTCGGCCGGGGCAAGAAAAGCGGCCACTGCTTTGGGCAGGCTGATGCAGAACATAGGAGGTCCGTCGCAGAGTAAAAGAATAAGCCTCCTGATGAGCGTTGTACACAGTCGCCTCTTGTACGGCACATAAGCGTGGGCAGATAGTGTTTCAGGGACTCAGAAGTCGGAGGAACTTATGATGCAGGCGCAGAGGTGCGCGGCACTTAGAGTGGCCAGGTGCTACAAGACTGTGTCGGTCACGGCATCACTGGTCCTGGCCAGAATGTCTCCAGTCCATCTCCTCGCCCTCGAGACACAGCGTTGAGGGAATACAAGAAGAGGGGTGTCGTCGTACCAAAAAACGAGCTGAGGAGACAGACCATCCGCAGGTGGCAGACAATGTGTGACGCAAGCAAAAGAGGCGAGTGGACGAGAGACCTGATCCCAGATATCAATAAATGGCTGGAGTACGGGCTAAGGGCGGTGAGCTATAACATGGCTCAGGCGTTAACGGGCCACGGGTGCTTTCAGTTCTACTTGTGGATCAAGGAAAGAGCGCAAAACCCGTCTTGCGTACACAGCCCAGCAGCCAGTGATACCATGGAGCATACTATCTTTGAATGCCCGCAACGGAATAAAGACAGACTGGTTCTAGTGGATCTACTAAATGCCAAGTGATGTGCAGGATCTGCTGTACAGATTGGTGCAGGAAGAGCTCTCGACGGACAGACTGCTAACTGCTAAGAGATAAAATTGTAGGGGCTGCCAAGAAGATCACTGGGGCATTCATGACAATGGTGGAGTCGATCATGACCACTAAACAGGAGTTGGAAAGAGTAAGGCAAATAGCCGAGAATGTCTAAATCCTAGTTTAGTTAATTCAAGTGGGCCGAAGGCCTTCCAGTTCTTTATAAAACAAACGCTAAATGCGCGTTTGTATTTAATCTTAGCTACATTTTATTATTTCATTTGTTTTTTGATTAATAAACGATGTGCGCAGGGAGGCAGCAATAGGAATTCAAATTTCCCTCCCTGCTCACGATTCCAAACAGAAAAAAAAGGTATGTTTTTGTATATAGGCTCGGTCGCAGTAGCAAAACTTTACACACATTAACACGACCAGATCGATACAATCCCACGAATCACGGGTAAGTATACAACACACACATAATATAAATATATTATATTATTATTACTTATTAGTAGTAATCAAATAATGTGATGCTTGATTTGTTTTTTTTCACGTATGTGCATACTTTCTTGTTAAGTTAAACAAGACCTTACTAAGTAGTCACCCACCTACTCAACCACCACCTACAAAAATTATGGGGTATTTACCCCAGTAGTCATACGTGTTCGGCGCCACTGAGCTAACCTAACCTAACCGTCTCTGCTCAGAATCGTTTTTCGTATCCAATGATTTTTTAATATTTAAAAATATATTAATTTATCTTTTACGGGTGTCGGGGTGTGAAGTCAGATGACTGTATTTTTGTAAGACTAGTGGTTTGAAGCCTTGTATGTTATGTTGCATTACAATACGTATTGGGCGCATAGCATTATAATGCAACGTATAGCTTAAACCAAACCACAAGATGGCGTCATGAAATCCATTGTCACAAAGTACATAACCGCGGTTTCACATGGACAAATACTATTTTAAGGGCGTGTTCCGCTTTACTTTGCGTTTACCTCGTCGCGGAGTTCTGCATAATATCGCAAGTATACATAATATATCAGAGTATATTGTATATACAGATATACTTGATTAGGTTTTTGGTGATATTCTGAAAGTACCGAACCACTCAACTCAGATATTTGGAAGGCCAGGAAAATGTACTATCCGACGCAACGAAGTACTTAAGAAGGTCGCTATCTTCCACGTGGTAAAAATTAACATATTTCAATTTTCTATATTCTAATATTTAGCAGTTAGCACACAATAATTCGTATGGGTTTTTCAAGAATGATATATTCCAAAAGTTGCACGATAGATATTTATTATTAATAAATATAGGTATTGTTTTAGACATATTTTGCATGGTTGTATTTTGTTGGAAATGTGGTGGAAATGCTGTTACCCCCGTTTATTTTTTTTATTTCTGGTGAAGGAGTGTTTAGATTTAAAAACTAGGTTAGATAATTTTAAACTTAAAGACTTGAAAAGTTTTGCAATTACTTACATACACTATTAATTTTATACAAAATGAATAATTTTCAAAAATGTTGGACTAATTTTAAATTATCTATACAAAATTCTGAACCGGAAGATTAGTAGGTATACGATGGTATTGAATTACAAGCTTAATACTATATGAAATAATAAATATTATAATCATTATTATTAATAACCAATAAGCATCTATGTGATTTATTTTTGGCAAAGATTTGTCCACACTCCAATCTAATAGATAAATTAATTACTAATAGTATAATAATATGAATAAATTATAAAATATCTTTAGAAATATAAAAGCTAACACACCGTTTCAGTATCGTTTTTTTCATAATATGTAATAATTATCATTTATCTATAATTGAATTTAAATTTAACACATCTATTATATACTAAGTAAGTATACTGACTTATACTCAATGACCAGGTACTCCGGAGGTACCTACATTTGAAACCTACTATATCGCAGAGCGACTACCACGATTTATTTTTAATTGATTTTTACCTATTGCATAACTTGCAAGATAAATGATTTAATATTCATTTGAGCATATTATTATAATATAGATTGTGTCTATCCGCCATCAGCCACGTCCTGCGACATTATATAGTACGATTATATAGTATTAAATTTTTATGTTAATAAGCGCCACCGATCACTTGATTTATACATATAAAATAAATAATCTTATTTTATGTCAACTATAATTTTACTGTGTTATTTAGTGTTAATATGTATTATCCAAGTAACTGATAGATGAATATTGTGATTTATTTATTTTAAGATTTCTATTTGTGTAGTACCTTTGTACTACATTCTACTTACATATACGGTATCTATACTTAATGTCCCAATATAATGATAGCGTGGGTCTTAAGTATTAAGAATTAAGATTATCTAGTTATTTTATTTATAATCCTTTTACAATATATATATAAGCTACTTTTAATTATGTTAATTACTTGAGAATTTGTTATATACAAAATAATTTGTAAGATTTTTCGATATTTTGAATCTGATTTTGATTATTTATACTAAAGTTATAACTTTTTTAACGTTTTTAGTTATAAATTACTTATTAGTCAGTGTTGATTTTTTATAAAACTTTGTATTGAATGTACCTAGGTAGTAATTTAAATTTGTCAATCCTCATGGATTTCAAAATTGTGTCTTCTTAGAATAATAATATATAGAAGGAATTATTCTACACTACACATAAAGATATACTGAAAATTATAAAAATGTTTTTTTATGATGGCATGGGCAGAGCTGTAGCTAGGGCTTGGCGAGACTGGCCCAGGCCAGGGGCGCAACGAAAAAGGGGCGCGAAATCCAGAATAAAATATACCATATAATATATATATATGGTAATATGGTATTATTATTTATTGGTATTCTTAATAATTTACATTTTACTAGAATATGCACAAAATAGTTTTATTACTATAAGTCCATTATAGTGATTAGTGACTATATACTATTTGTAGGTATTGTATGTGTAGGTATTGTATATTATATAAATATTACAATTATCATTTACAAGTGTTTAAGAATAATAACTCGTCATAATATTACGTAATATTAGGCCCGGAATGATATTTTAAGAACAGTTAGTAGCCGATAATATTGTGTTTTTATTTGTGTTGATAATTGTTTATACTGCTGCTCATACAAACATCTCGGCACGCAAGTCAATTATCAACATGGTAGTTCTGAAAATCGATCATTATTATTAAATATTAGCTGCATGTTATAGTTAAAATTAGGATTCTAAATTTATTATATTTTAAAGACTCCCTTAGTCCCGCCAGTCGTCATATTTATAGGTAGGTAGATACTACTATTTCAATATTTAGTCATTTTATATTAGTCAGTGAAAGGAAGAACTTCTACAACAGTTCTACGGTTAATTCCTAATTAATTGTAGTTCATAATATATTAATGTTTATATTAATGTATAATGTATTAATGTATTAAGTTGTAACCTAGGTTTATACAAAATAATTGTTTATAAGAATTAAGAATGTAAATACTAAATATCTAGTAGGTACCTATACAAGAAGTCACTATTAACATTCGTTGATTTGTATCGATTAAATTTTAATTTAAATAATGTATAAACATTAAGATAGTTTGTTCACCATTCACCTATTTAAAAAAAAAAAACATTTATTCAATTAATTGATTAATTAATTTAAAATCCTCTAAATCTTATTTGGAGTTAAGAAAAAGAAATAATAATTAATATTTGTCTAATATTGTCTTAAAAATTATCTTCACAGTTCACGCCAAGTATCTATTTCATTTTACTTGTTTTAATCCTACGGACTATTTTTGATAATCTAAGGTTAGATATTTATTACTATTATTATAGAGTAATTTGGACAACTAGCTTGATAGTGATATCGATAAAAAAATATCTTTAATTCAGTTTAATGATTAAACATAAATTTAATGAGACTGAGAAATTTTCTTTTCTAAAAAAATTTTAGCATATTGAAAATATAAATTTATTTCTTAAATTACATTTTAAACAATTTTGTTTTATTTCATTTTTTTTAAATTATAATATCTGGACGTTACCCATCCTTTTGTTATCGGTTTTACATGGGAGCGACATATAGCAAATATTCGTTCACTAGTTACAATAGTGTGCTGTGAGTTTTTATATTAGAGTGTTTTGACCTGTTATTAAACTTTTAGTTAAGAACATTGTCTGTGCTTAAGTGTCTGCTTTTATTCCATATTTTAATTTTCATGCGGGATAAGAGAATTTTTAATTTGTGATATTTCATATCTTGCTTGGAAACTTAAATATCGAATAAAAGCCGACGCTTAAGCACAGCTAATGTTCTAAACTAAAAGTTTAATAATAGGTCCATAGTAAATATCAATAATTGACCATCACCATTCACTCTGATATAACAACTAACAGCACATTATTAAAACTAGCTAGTGAACGAAAATTTTCCATGTCGTAGGTTTGTAATACGGAGACAACAAACGCAAGTGTGGTATACGTACTAGTATATTATTCTTAATAAAAAAAAATATAAACCTTCTAAAATGGAGCTTAATTGTATACTACCAAAAAAGCACGAAAAGTGAAATTTATAAATGTAAAAAATAATTTTTTTTTTTGATTATTTTATAAGGTTTTAATAAGTTTGGCAGTGTTTGCTATTGTTTTTTTTTTATTAATATTATAATTTTTACTATTAAAAAAAAAATAACGAATGCATAAGTCTTTTATATGTGTGTGTGTGGAGGGGGGGGGGGGTTAAAACAATTTTACAAGGGCGGAAATATGATAAATGGCCAGGAGCGCTAATGAACATTGCTACGGCTCTGGGCATGGGATTACTGAGTTTAACATTTTATAAATGTAAAATTAAAACTAAAGTATGGATAGAAATAAAGTAATATTATGTTTTTGTAAAATTAATTAATAAATATGAAATTGTACACTTGTCCAACGAAATATAATTAAATTTAACACAAATAATTATAAAACTAATTTGCAGGTATACTATTATACGTAGTATATAACTAGTAAGTGCATTATGATTTATTTATGACAATTTACAATGCAGCTTATTATTATAATATTATTAATGAATAATGATATAATTAAAAATGGAAATTATATGTATTTTGTTGACCGTTTTATAAAAGGTTTTAATAAGTTATATAGGTACATTTAGTTTTGTTCCAACTATCAACAAATCTACTAGTCGGTTCTTTAACGTAACTGTAATTGAAAAACAACTACTGTCCCTAATTAAATATGTACCTATATATAGTAGATATATATACTGTCAAAAAAAATAAAAACTACAGTACCTATATTGTAATAATTTGGTTCTTTAATAGTAGACTATCGTCAACATGATTATAACATTAACCGTGTAATTTTTTATACAGATCCCCTATATATAGGTAATCGTGAAATAATTATGATAATAACATTATTAAAATATTGCTCCAGGCTCTTCATCTGGAATCTTTTTGAACACTTGAATTAATATGGGACCACCTGCTTGTGATTTGTGAATGCATCATAGTTAATATACGTATAGGTGCCTCCATGATTTTTGAATAAAAATTTAAATGATATTTGTTTCTTTATGTCATGTATTATAATATTTTATAGTTTCGACATTAATAAACAACTAAATAAATATATTGGAAATCTGAAATCATTAATTAAGTAATATTATTCAAATAATATTATCAGTACTTAAATGATAAAAGATGAGGGTAAATATGTATAGTTTTTGTAACAAGGTTAAATACAAGGGTTAATCTGTGTTTTTATAATTGCATTTAACTAGAACGGTATAGGTATAGGTGCCTACTTGATTTTTTTTCCCTATACAGATATAAATATACGTATAATAGGTACTAAAATTACGAGTAGTTTTTGTTATGTATATTTCCTATTTTGTAACGTGGTCTAATTTGTACCTATTTAATAAAATGTTTTCCTTATATTTTCACTACATATAAATTATAATATAGGAAACAGAAAAACTAGCATTTTAATATGTATTTGTATTAAATACCAAAAATTGATATAAATAGGTATACCTATATATTATAGCAGAATAAGATAGATACCCACACCTATTTGTTTTGGTTATCACTTACCTATCTTTATTGATTATCACTCGTCGATTTATTTTTGTATGTTATATAGTGTATAAACTAAAAAGTTAAATATCTACAGTTAATATAAATTGCTGATCGAAAATTGTTTCTGTACACAATGTTATAGGCGCCATATTATTACACTTACGTTCTTAAGACGTGTTGTATAAAATATAAATTCTATCCATCAGTTAAGTGCACTGACTATTGAGTAACCAAAGAAATATCATGTACAATTTTAATTTTAATTTTATTTAGGATTTATTTTACACATATTGTAAATGAAACACTCAAACTATTAGAATATAATATATGTATATTTAAATAATTGAATGGCTCTAAATTATCGAAACACGAATTCTTATAAAACTATAAATTTATACTTCAAATGTTAAGATTAAACTACTAAAGAGTTCGAGAATTGTTCTAATTATTTAATAAACGTTGACTGGTATACTAAGACCCTACAGCAAAGTTTCAGATTGCATTATTTTGTATTCGATGCACTGCTGAGTGCTGAAGCTGCAGCGGAGATCGCAACATCATGCTCGTAATACATATTTTCGTAGAGTATAAAACGTCGCTTAGACTGGACGGATTGGCGTATTTTAATTCAATTGGCGACTGTGCCGGAAATGTTTATAGTTTTTCTCTGGTCTGGGATAGAATTTTCTAATCTAAATATTATATATCAATCATATTGATATAGTTATAATATGACAATATAAAATAACACAGCAATTATTTAAACTTTTTATTATAATATGTCTATTGCTGCAGCACAAGTTCATATAACGCACATTGGTAGTAAAGGACGCGCCAATTGTAATTTTTTTATTGTTTCCTGCGAACTCGTATAATTTATCCTGAATGTCATTTCCAACGTTCTCATATTGCCGCATATAGAGTATGATTAAATGTCCGTTTAATGTACTTTTAGCGTTTAAATGCCTGCAGTGTAATGAGGTTTAAATTGATAACAATAAGCTTTTAAGTTGTAATGACATTATTATTTTGTCAATATCTGAAAAAATACGAACGTGATAATATTATTATAATTTATGAAATATAGATATTCAATGTATTACTATTGTGTCTATAAAAAGGTTCAGACGCGTTGATCAATATTATATTCTATAATATATAAAAAAAAGAAACTTTAAAATGTCAAATAATTTCTTTGAAAAAAAATCATTAGGTAGGCATTATTTAATTTTGAGGTTTTTAGGAGATTCTCAATATTAATCCTAAAACGCGTACCAACCTTTAGGCAGCACAATATACCAAATATTATGATTTATGTTGTAAAAGTGACACGACTAATATAAATCACAAACCATTGGTGATGGTATCATACAATAGTAAGTACTATAATATAGTTTAGTTGTACCTACTACGCGGGTACCTGTTCGAGAGATTCTTATAAAGTATAGTGAAGTTTATAAAGGAATAGTAAAAGTTAAATCGTTTGATAAAATAGCAGTTCATTATAAAATGTGAAGTTTTAATATGGCTCTAAAATATTTCTATTTTATTCAAAACAATAATTGTGAATGTTGTTTACAAAACTGAGCCCCTTAAATTATAATTTGCTATCTATATTTACTGTTCTAATTAGTATTAATAAATAGATAAATAGTTATAATCATAGGCGCCGATTGCATGGGAGCTTGAGGGCCGCAGCTCCCATTGAAAAGATTAATCGGGGATTATGAATATAATAATGGCAAAAGTTAAGGCTAAAAAGTAGTAAGTTTGGCCCCCATTGACATTTACGAAACTTGGTGCCCATGGTTATAATTATTTATAATAGTTATATTATTTTGTTGTATATAGTTAAAATGTAAAATGTTTAACTACCGTATATCCTTATATACCTATTTATTATTTGAATTTAAATAAATCGTGTACCTAAATATATATTTAATCATAATTTTATCATTAAAATCAATGTTTTAATAATAATTTTAAATTCCTATATTTAAACTTGAACTATAAATGAATTCCGCTATTCCTGCTTATGAATATATATTTTATATTATTAATTTATTAGGCGAAAAATATATTTACAAGAACACAAGATCTTTTTTTACCATTTATATAATATCGTCGGTTGAACAAAAAACTGTTTTATGTTAGGAATTTTGAATTTTGGTATACCTCTTGAGTCTTGACATAAATTAACTGTAAAACGTTTCATCTCATTGTCAATAATAATAATAATATTAGTAATAGGTACTAATTTCATCGAGTTTTTGGCTGCTGACGGCTTTCTATTTATAGTGGCAGTTCCGATATTTTTAGATTGGAAATGATAAAAATTTTTTTTTGATAACAATAAAAATTTCCAATAGTTTTCAAAAGTGCCGCGAAAAACAAAGGAAAAATTAAGGAAAAACGGAAATTTTGAGAAAATCAATTTTGGTTTTTGGTGCAACTCTTAAACAAATGACCGTAGGTAGATGAAATGTTGACTGAATGTTTATATTAGCATTTTCTATACATCATAACATTTACCAAATATTTTGACTTATTTTGAGCTATTTACGGACATTTTCAGTTTCCATTTTTTTTAGTTTTTTTTTCTATAAATATCAATAAAATTTTATTTGTTGGTTATAAAAGCTTGAAAATTGAATAGAAGGCTCCTAGTATATTGTTTCAAAGGTAGATGAAAAAAATTAAAAATCCATAGTCACGATTTTTTTATAAGCATTTAAAGTTCAAATATTGACAATATATGCGTACAAATGACGAAAATGTGCAAATTATTTTGAGTTAGAAATTCATAAAAAATTTTCTTTTTAAATCTTAGATTTCAAAATGTAATACAAGATTCCTCATAAGTTTGTCTATACCTTCATCAAAAAAACGAATGTCTTCAAGAAAGTCAAGTTACATTTTTATGAGCGTTTGAAATTCATATTTTTACAACATTTGATATTCACTCGATTTCTCAAGTAACGATTTTATTGTTTTATTGAAATTAAAAAACGAATGAGTGTAGATACTTGAAATTTCACTAGCTGAATGTTTATATTAGTATTTATATACAATTTTGAAAATAATTTGACTCTTTTTGAGCTGTTTACGAACATTGACAGTTTTCAATTTTTTTAGTTTTTTTTTCTATTAATATCAATAAAATTTTATTTGTTGGGTAAAAAAGTGTAAACATTTAATGCAAGGCTCCTGATATATTGTTACAATAGCAGTTGAAAAATATTGTTTAAAAATTATGTTCTTCATATCTCACATAATATTACAATACACCGAATAGATGGGATTCGAGCGACGACTATTATACCTATATAGCAATTTTTCTTCTATACATTTTATTAGAAACATTTTTATTTTATATTTTCACGCAAGTGTTTTTTAAATACACATATTATCGGTAATTTATATATTCTTTTCAGTATTCCGAAATGAATCACACTTTTAATTCACATTTTTACATTTATTTAGTACCTACCTATTTGTATAATATAATATGTTTTAATAATGTTTTAAAATTGTCTTGTGGTTATTTATATAAATATAATGTAGTTTCTTGTTTAATAAACTATTACTATTTACCGTTTTAAATTGTTTTTAGTAATTCTAGTCAAATTTAAAATTACTGTGGTAGTATACCTACTTAATTATTTTTTAATATTTTGTTATTTTTGTAGGAATTGTTTTGGTATTTCTGCACAATCGCTTTTAGGAACATCATAAACATTTTCGAAATTAATTCGTATAGTAAGTACTAGGTATACATACTTTTCCCAATCATGCTCTGTTAGGTACACGTGTTTTAAAATTATTATTAAAGCACATCATGTTGCTTATTATTAACGAACAGTGCCCGTGACAAGTGGCTCCGGTAGAATCGCATCACTATATATCGGAAGGTCAAAATGGCAATAATTATTAAATAACGCAAAAAATGTAAATATTTTAGCGGGGTAACACAAACTGGTTTAAAAGAAGACATACGAACTGGTTGATATTCAAATAAGTAAAAACAATTTGTAGGAATGTATTCGTTAAAATGTTTTTTCTAATTAAAAAAAATATATATTTTATAGTGTTTGTGAATTGAAATGTAGGTAACCCATACACGCCCACGCTTATGGAAACTTGGGAGTATGTCTTATTTATATACAATACATAATGATATTATATATCTTATCATTACATAAAATATACTGATAGCAATTGCATATACCTATAGCCTATAGTTATAGGTATGTATTGATTTATCTGATACCTAGGTATACTATTGTACAGGCACGACCACAGCTAAACGGTTTTGCTATAATATTATAATATTATTATCAATTGAACCCTTTTATGAAACAATAACTACCTATTTATAATAAAATATAATTATTACTTAATTAATTTTAATATTTATAGTAAATTATAATAATACATATTATTATGTTTTTAAATAGTGGTGCGAAGTCTTTCGCATGTTTAATATATTATAGGTATTAGGCACCTATATAGTTTATTTACCTATTTTAATCTCGAATTTTCGACATATCTATTGCAGTTTAATATTATAAAATTGTATTACATAACAATATTTCGTGTACCTAATTACTATGTAATTTTGTCTAATTATGACTAACTCCAATATAAAACAATACTTACTGAAGTACAGCTGTATAATAATAAGTAAGTACTTACTTACCTAATTACTAGGTTAACAATGTTTTTACTCGAAAACCGCGTTCATCACAACTTATTAAGTATAATTTATAAAAATCGATTTAAAAGCATTCGATTTGTATGATATAATATTATATACATCATTGCAGAACATAATGCAATTATCGTATTGTTCTTATTTCGAAGACTTTACGCCACGGTGTAGCAATATGTTCGTTTTAAAAAATTTAACTGTAGGTAAATGCACCGCAGTAGTATAGAACATTTAAAAATAATTGAATCGTTAAATCTAAGAATAAATGTAAATTTAACCGGCCATTGCGTACTTATATTATAATATGACTCACGACGCACGTAATACTATACAATAACTAATATTATATTAGTAGGTATTATGTAAAACACGGACACCATAAAGTTTAATATTATAATAATAGTATTTTTATTTAGATACCTATTTATAAGATAATTGTCTTGAGAAAAATTAATCGGCAGTCGGATTGGAAATAATATCATAGCAGTATAAAATATATAATATTATAATATTATGGTTGTTGGTTTATTCGATTTCGTGAATCGAATACGATCGCGTCGATAGTCGCGTTCGACGAACGAGCAGTGTATCCGCTCTGTGCGAGTGTTTGTGCATAAAGCGCACCTGAAAATGTAAAATGTATATGGAAAAAACAACGAATTTTTATTAGAAATCGTCACGTGTGCGGTGTGCATCGGGTGGCGTATTTCCCGATCCTAGTACGTTTCAGCGCGGGGGCGGAGCCAAGACCTTTCTGCATGATGTATATATGTTTTTACCGATCCTAATCTGATTCAGCGCGATGCGCTGAACCCACATAGGGTTCGTAATTTTAATATAAACACTTAAAACAAAATATATCATTTTTAAAAAATTAACAATAAATACATATTTCTGTTTTTATTACTGTGTTCGTCACATTATATTATAGTCAATATTTTTAATCAGGCTGAGCGTTGTGGTTAGGCACAACGTACATGACTTTATACCTATTTAATATAATGTATATAATGTATGTATACGTGTTACATACAGTACAATTTTTTTGAAAAAAACTAATAATAATTTGGCAAAAATACAAACGACTGCTCAGTTATCAACTCTTTTAGTCAATTTGGGCAAGCGGAGCACGAAAAAAAATATAAGTGTAAAACCAACTGCAATCGCACGTCGTAAAGATATAGAGCTGGACTCATTAAAGGATCTAAACGTATTCAAGCAGGGCGCCCATCTAAAGTCGAAACAATTCAATTAAAAAAAAAAAAAAGTCAAAAGAAATTTAGGAGCAAATATACAAGCAAACAAACTCAATGCAACACATCACTAGCATTACATTTTTATACAATAACACAGAACACAAAATATTTTACTTATATTATTATTATTATTGTTTATTTTTTTATTATTTATTGACACATTTTATATTAATAGGTTAATGAAAGTTTTATACCATGACATTATGAGATAACTTAACAATACAATTTATATTAGGTAATTCCACAGCGTAATATAACAACACTGTATGTAACACGTATACATACATTATATACATTATATTAAATAGGTATAAAGTCATGTACGTTGTGCCTAACCACAACGCTCAGCCTGATTAAAAATATTGACTATAATATAATGTGACGAACACAGTAATAAAAACAGAAATATGTATTTATTGTTAATTTTTTAAAAATGATATATTTTGTTTTAAGTGTTTATATTAAAATTACGAACCCTATGTGGGTTCAGCGCATCGCGCTGAATCAGATTAGGATCGGTAAAAACATATATACATCATGCAGAAAGGTCTTGGCTCCGCCCCCCGCGCTGAAACGTACTACGATCGGGAAATACGCCATCGGGTGTTGGTGGGGTGTCGACCGGGTAGCCGGCACTCGGCGCCGGGATCCTGCCGCTCATTCTGGCTTCATGCGCCGCAGTTCAAAAATCCAGTGCGAATCCGTATATTATCTCCGTACCTCGCTCGCGTCTCGGATAATTTTCGATATATTTTTTTCGACGTTTTTCAGTGCGCGTCTGTTAATTAATATACGACGATATATTAAAGTGTTTTTTAAGAGTTTTTTTTTATTATATTATCGGTTGATTATATTTTAATTTAATATAATATATCGTTGTATTATGTTTCGATGGTTTTTCATACCTAACCTACCTACGATTCGAATACGTAAAATACTATTATAATTTTTTCATAGGTTAATGTAAATTTTTAATTGTTTTGGAAAAGTGTGATTACAGTTTTCCTCAGACGATGACGAACATTTAAACGTAAGTTAAATATTAAAAATATATTTAAATTCAAGCAAATTATATTTCATGACGACAGAATACAATTATTAAATATACCTATATAAAAATAAAATAATAACTTACTCGGTGGTCGATATTGAAATTATTTTTAATTTACTATGGATGAATGATATTTATATTTTTTTGACCAGAAAAATTACACGTGCGTTTGCTATATTTTATGGTGGGTCCAAAAAAATAAATCAAATTAGTAGAACATTTTTGTTGACATAAAAATGTATATTTTTTTCGTAATATTCTGTTTTTATCGGGTGTTCACTGCAGTCGTGCAAGATCGTATTCCCCATTTAACCATTAGGTTAGGTACATGGTATTTTAATAATAGGACGCCTGTGTACGTGTTTACGCAGTAAAATCGGCAGGTACCTATACGTTTGTATAAAAGGGCTCTTCTCGGAAAAACGAACGAAGTAATACTGAGAGGATCAATTATTATTATCGTTGTGTCGGAAACGAACGAGGCCCAGTTGTAAAATATGGCAAAAATTCTTTACGCATCACGTATAGGACCACAGCACCCGTATTTATCTACAATCGCTGCCTATTATACTTGCTTTCATACACTATAGATCGCACCATCAGATCTAAAATACAAACAACTGAAAAATGCCAACGTGTTTTATTAAAAGATATTTTCTTGGAATAATATTGCACTTGTATTTATTAAAAAAAAAATATGCTTATTCATCAATTTATTCAATTGAACATTCAATATAAAAATAATATTTAAAAAAAAAATTGGAAAAAACTAGGTTTCAATAATAGCTTTAATAAGTGACGTCAAAACGAAAAACGTCCGAAATAATCACAAAAATTCATAATATTTTATAGTCGGACTTTATTAGAACAGTATTATTTTTGAGAAAGTCTTAGGTACTATTTTTAAAATTACCTATGTGGAAAAAACAGAGCAGTACCGTACAGAGTTTTTTTTATATGACAAAAGCTTAGAAATCTAATAGCTTGAGATTTGCAAAGTTAATTACAGTAGTATCATGTCTTTAAAGTTATAATGTTAGGTCGAAATAATTTTGGTACCTATTAAAGTACTAACATAATAAATTATTGTATACAATATAGTCCTTTTAATTATTATTTAAGAAATTTTTGGTCACACACTTACTATATGACATTTTTTTGATGACGAAAACATATTATTAAACTTGAAATTTGGGTATTTACTAGATACTGTTTTATAAAAAAAATATGGGTATTGCTCATATATAAGAGCATTGATTATAAATTTATAATCAATGACAAGAGTAATATAGTATATACTAATATATGATCCAAATGCAATCCAAAAGCGCAAAAATAAAATTACCTTTAACAACCCAAATGCCCAAATAAATAGTTACCTATATAAATGTTTATTGAATTGAGTTAACACATAAACAATTTTTCAAAATAATAATAATAAAAAAATGTTAACTATTATCGACGATATTTTTGAATTTTTCTTAGAAGTATTTTATACCTAAAAAATTTAACATATTATTACGTCTATGAATTTTATAGAATCATTAAAAATATTAGTTAAAAAAGCTGTTGCTTATCTTAAAAAATATTATAATATAAAATAGGTATAGTTTTATTAATACCAATTATAAAACTAGTTTATTGTGTACATGTTTCTACAAAATATATATAGGTATTACTGTATTAGGTTTAATTGTCGTCGTTAATCTCCTATTGAATACATTTCAAAATTATATGTACAATGATTTGAGCCCTTCCTAAAAATCAAATTTGAAATTTAAAACTGAAAGTTATAGTTATCAATTAGTATATAATGAGTATTTCAACTAAACCAGATACCTAATTAAATCAAATTTTTCGCTTTTGCAGTGATTTGTACCTTTTCAGGATGGTAAAAGCGTAAATAACTGTTGGTTTAAAATCACTAAAAAATATAAACAAATATGCGCAAATCCTTTTTTTGTACCTATTTTAAATTGCAACTCTAAATTACAACCATAAAAATTATAAAATACTTTTTAGTTTTTAAATATTATTAAGGTAATCTAAAATCTAAATAATATTATAATATCTTATTTTTTTAAATCCAATATAGGTACGTTATACTCACTTGAAAATTAAAGTAATAATATTTTGCTTGTTTGATGTATCGTCATTTTTAAATAATCACGAATAATTCATAACTGTATAACAATTATAAATAAAATAATTGAAAAAATAATAATAATTCAGTATTGTAGTTATTTATATAAGTATAGGTAGGTCAGTTAAATAAAATTGAAAGTTACATTATGGTTTTCCGCATATTCAAATTGAAAACAATTAATTATACAAGGAAGTGTTCTAAATGTATAAACGTATTTACGAGCGGTACTCAATCTGACATAAAATAATTCCTTAATCCATATAGAGACTGACGAACCTTGAATTTATCCAATATATCCTAAATTAAATTATCGTCCCGAATGTTGATGCAATAACATAACACTAATTTAATTATTAATCGAAACGAATTGCATAATCAATGGTACCTATTTATAATAAGTAATACAATTCTACGCAGCCTGCAAGTTTGAAAATTAATATCATCTCTCTATCAAATTTTCCTCTTAAATCCTATTATTATGTATATCTGACATTTTATTTTCTCGAAATTGAATGGCCAAACTTTATTGTTCGGCAATAATAAAAAAAAAAACGTATTTAACTTTCTTATCAGCAGAGAGTTCATAGTCAGCCTCAAAAGATTCACTGTCATCTACAATATTATTCCAATCCGTTATATAAAAATGAAGTCAAGATATTATTTTATTAAAGGTTCGTTTTATTTAAGATTTATATACTTAGGTTTAGTGAAAGTTATAATGTTTACGAGGTTTATATAATTAAAATGTTTAAAATTTAAATAGTATAATACGTGTAAATAATATTACTAAACATTTAAAAGATTCTTTTCGCATATAGCAATATAATTTATGTAAACAGACATAGTGCATTTTTAAAACCGTTTTGATCATTATATTAGGTAGGTACAATATAATACGCCTGTTTATAATAATGATCGACGAAAACATAACGTCGACGTCATAAATCCTAAGAGTCATAATATAAATGATATACACATATTAAAGCCAAATAAAAATCATTTCCCAGACGACTCGAAACTGGTTTTCTGTTATTTTCGCATGTGTTAAGTTTAATAACCTCATTTCATAAGTAGCTGGTACCTATATACCTACAATATAACCAGCTCATTCGGTAAACGCGCGGATGCCTTTGAATATTGTGCTCACCGTCAAGTTGGACCGCATGCTGTTATCAGCCGTGGATCTATTCAAACATTATAATAAAAACCTACTAATTTTTTTCCTCATTTTCCTTCTTTTTTTTGACCGATGTTATACTATTATTATTATTGTATACGTGACTCAAATTATTCTGTAAATGTCTAAAAATAACATGATATGATGTAGTTAGGTATAACTACTCTATAATATATATCATTATATAATAATGGTACACCTAATACCTATTACCTGGGTACCTGCTTTCCACGCGTATCGTTTTCGACACTAGGCCCGGTGCCTAAAAATGATAAAATATTATAATATTATGCACCTACCTACCAACAACATACCACTTAATAACGTACCTTTATATATAATGGCCCATAGATGTTATAGATATTAGATATACAAAAACGGGATATGTACTCTATATTAATATGCGGAGTGATATTTTTAGCGTCAGACTAAAACTTGTAAGTATGTTTGTAAATTGTTAGTACCTATATAGTATACTAATATAATAATATAATCTGTATATTTTCCTGTTTTCTCTAAATGCGATAAAAAAAAATATTTATTACCCATTATAGGTATAATATAGGATATCTATTATATTTTAGTTTAGACTATAGTTGTATCATACAACTTGTATGTGTGTGTTAGGTATCTAAATACCTTAAAACCGTACAGTAAACGGACTTGTATATAGTTGTAATACCTATGTGTAAATATATAAAGTGTAGGTGTATTAAAACATAACAAATACACACATGACGATAATACATGTAATTGTACATTGGATACACTTTACACATACACCGAAATCTTTGTTAATGTTTATATTATTATAATAAGAGTACGCGGAGCACGTGGTGGGTATAGGTTATTATGTTTATTTCGTAACGACCAGCGACTATAGCGGTACATCAAATAGATACTTAGGCTAATTCGGCTTAGCCCCCCCATGGACATTTTTAGTCTCCCTGGTTAAATCCAAATCATTGCATAAAAAAACTGCCATGTGTTCAGTGTGTAAATTATTTAATAATTGTATAATTATTATATATGTACCTCAGGGTTACCACCTTTCAGTGTCAAAAATACGGGACATATTTTTTTTTTTACATTAATGATATTATTGAGTTTGATTTTTAGTATTCCAATGAAATAAAATATTGTCAAGTATTTTAGCTCCTTAAAAAATTAAAATACAAAATATAAATGGCTCTTTACTTTAATTTTTATTGTGTATACAAATAATATAAATGGATTAACATATTTAATACATTAATGTATCTATGTATATAAATAAATTTTATATAGAATAATGTAATTGAAATAACTAGTTAATTTTTTGAGTTTTGAAGGAATATTTTTTGTTACTTCTTACTGCTTTAAGTAACTCTTCATCAAGTTTCACTTTTTCAATAAAATCAGAACAATTTTCAGGAAAGTTAAGACTTATTTGAAGTTTTGATTTTATGAGTTCTACATGGCACCGGTTCCTTTCTTTTGACCACTTTTGGTTCATTATAGAAAAAACTCGTTCAACGTAAGCATTTGATGGTGGAATACTTAAGACATAAGAAACTAAAAGAAATGTATTTTTGAAATTTTCTTTTGTACCACATGAAAATATTTTTGTCCACTTAGAGTACACATTTTGCTCTTCACTATAAACATTATTTAAAATAGGTTTTATTGTGAAATATTCATTAAAAAGGCCATCTAAAGAAATATTTTCTAACTGTAATGTTCTAACAACTTAATCGTTTCAATCTCTTATCTATGTTATACCACAAAACTAACTTTTAATGAATTATACGTCCTATAGATTTTAAAATTCATGATATTTGTGTATTATTTTAAGAAAAACTCAAATATGGGACATATTGCATCCCGTTCGTTATTAATACGGGACGCGGGACAGATTTATTCAAAACGGGACTATCCCGTGAAATACGGGACGGGTGGCAACCCCGATGTACCTATATAAGGCTATAACTAATACGTATATAGACATATTATAGTATATTAGTATTGTGGATGTATATTGTATACTGTATACTGTATAGTGTATACCTTGTACGAGCTAATATTGTATAAATAGAATCAAAACAGATTCAGTGATCTGGCCGTATAATAAATACATAGAAAGATAATTACCTGATAAGATAATTGATAATGATTTATTATTACCTATACTAAACTTATTTTATTTTTACAATTTATTTTTAAAGACAAGGGGAGGGGATACTTTTACTCTATGGTTCATTTTCAACTTTTGTTTTACAGCACCCCTATAAAGCTATAGTCTCTGTTAACTAAACTCTAGTGACGTATTCATGATGCAGGGCTTTGCAACATACGGGTTATTTTGAACAATGCTTTTCTAGCCCCTGTAGCCATTAAATCATATATAGTTACGCCCATGAATAGATAAGACCTTTATATAATAGGTACCTATACATTTCTTTTGTCGACTGCAATTGGACTTGAGTCTTGCCAATACATACTTATGTAGGTATATACATAGGCGCAAATAGACAAATTATTTTGGGGGGACTAAAGCCCCTCCTATAATATTTTCTAAAAATTATATATGCTCAGTACTAATAACTGACTTTTGAACTGGGGGGACTTGGTAGAAATGTGGG
>NC_042493.1:42160950-42161546 GCF_005508785.2 Acyrthosiphon pisum | reverse complement strand
ATAATAATTTTATCTTTAGATTTTATAAGAGGTCAATTCACTCTAATTTTTAAATTAACGGAACTACACGTGTTCTGCTAAGCGTAAAATTTGTTATGTTACGCACTTGTAAGACGGAGACAACACACGCGGGTATCACGGTCTCTTAATGGGAATTCGATAATTTGTATACCACTGAATACCAAATATCGTAAAAATTATAAGCTAAAACGCTCATAAAAAATTAATGTTCCGTTTAAGTACACTTTAAACTACACGAAATATCAAAACTTAATTAATTTAACGATGAAAATCCAGTATCGTAAACATTTTAAATTCAAACACTCATAAAAAATTAATATTACATTCCGGTTAACCTGCTTTTTAAAAATCAGAACGTTAAATTACCGATTTAACTAGTATTTATTGAGTAACCTGTAGTAGACGTAAAGTAAAAATTTAGAATTTTTAAAATTATAATTAATTCCAAGGTGGTTCCAGTACACTGGATTTATCCAAATATTGGCTACAATGGCTGAAACACAGTAAAAGAAATGTAACATTATAGTAATTATACCTACTATGATTAAATATTTACTGAGGTATGTTTTCAATTT
>NC_042493.1:42137202-42160850 GCF_005508785.2 Acyrthosiphon pisum | reverse complement strand
CACCCGTTTCGTTTTCAATAAAATAATATTGATCGCTTTTAAATTTTCTACATTTATATTTAAAAAAATCTCACTGACTCCTACATTCGTGTGATAATATTTTATTAATCACATCACTTGGCTCTGTATTTAATGTTTGTTGTTGTTGCTTACCTGGATTTATGTATAGCAAAATAACGAAAGCTATATACCTACGAGGCACATAAAGATAATAATTTTATTATTTTCTGATACTAACGTTACAAAGTATATCATCATATTGTGAATTGGTGGCGTGGGGGTGAAGCTCTCACTAGTCTTTGTGATAAAATTTAGGCAGTGGTTGTCGAGCATCTATATTTGTCTGATGAAATAAAAGAGTTCACACTGTCACTGGGCTCAAATCGTCTCTACGTGTCATCTTTAACTTTTGTAAGATAAAAAGAAGGGTAAAAATATTAAAATTATATGATTCCTATTTCCTCTATATTCCTGGAACTATGAAGTTCTTCATATTTGGTACATTTCAGAACGAGCAAAGAGTTTAGGAATTCACGACAGGTAAGAAATCAAATCATCAAACCATTTATTTCTATCGACAAGTTATAATTTACCAATGTTATAGAAATTAGTCCAGAATTCACGACCTCCTTAATAGTACTATTCATCTTACAGGAAAACTTAATACAAATAATATGTTAGGTTAACTTTCATACCTACCTTTATTTATATTACGGTAGGTAGGTACTAAAAATATTTATTGTGATAAACTATAAAAATATAGCTTAGATTCGATTCTATATAGCAACGCATCATAAATGTAAATAACGCTTAAATATTTTTTTTAACAGTAAATGTAAAGCAAATTAAATTTACAAATAACAATTTTATATATAATAAATTACAAAATGATGTCACAACAATCGATTGATTTAAGCCAAGCCAAACTATTAAACAATAATAAGAATGTTATTAAGAACAAACGGAAGAAGAAAAGAAAATGTGTGTGTTGTTCGAGGATATTACGTCCTGACGAATCTTTGGAAAAAATCGTGGCTAATGAGAGGATGATATTCCTATCCTCGGTTTACCCTCCAGTCATCATTGGCCACAACAACTGCATTCAATCTCCGACCACTACACCCAAGCACAAGGGATTTTTGTCAGAGATGGAAAATTATAGTGTAATTATAGTGCTATTAACTTATTATATAGTTATTAGTTATTACACAGGAACGTTGTACATAAAAACTATTAGTTATTAAAAATATTATAAATTATAAATGAAAGTATGATTTTAAGTAGAAATTTAAAACGACTAAAATTATGATTAAATAAACGGGTTATTATAGGGTGGGATTGACATCCACCAAATGTTTGCAACCAACATCTCTGGTCGTCATAGCCACAACTATAGACATTTTTCTGAGAGGTGGGACTATGGATAAAACTGGGGTGCTTAGCTACCCTAAATCCCCACCTAATTGCACATATGCGTCCGACAGTATTTATAGAAATTCTCACATGCTCAAAATGTTATTTTTTTTTTAGGCATTTTTCCATGAAGAAAAGTGTTTCCACATATTTATTTCTATTGATTCTGAATATACCATTACTTTGATAAGTTGTTACGTCAAATAGCTGTGCGTCTATTTTACAGCGACTCATTTCCACATACAATATCCACCTCACTGAGAGTATTTTGTACAGTTATTTTATAACCAATCATAAGGTAGAAATGGTAGAATTTTCTGTGTAGTACCTATCTCAATTTAGTCAGTTAACTCAACCTGAGTGAGATTCAAATTTTAATAACGAAGGCTTACAATGCAAAGTATAAAACTTTCCAACGAAATATTTGAGTATTCCAAACAATTGCGTTTAATAAATTCTAAGGTTCATATTGCCTTACCTTAAATTTAGTTTTTATTTAATTTAAAAGTTTGGTACTCTCGAAGATAGGAGAATACCTTATTATATTATTTCGTGGATATGACATAATGACAGACTGTCACTATAGTGTTGTGATTGGCAAGGCTGGGCAAGTTAACTATTTTTTTTAACCTGTTATGTTAAGTGAAGTTAATATAAACAAAATTAACGTTAAGCTTTAAGTTAAAAGTTAATTTTATTTTTTTTAACTTGGATAAGTTAGTATAACTTAGTTAAAAATTAGTTACTTTTTTTTCATATAAAATTAATAATAGTATACCTATCTTTTCTTAAAGCCAACAAATAACAAAGTAATTCAATAAATGTCTTATAATTTTTAAATAACTGTGTGTATTAAAATTAATTACTATACTTTGATACTTACTACTCATATGCTTTAACTAATGATGAAATCTAAACAAAAGAATTAAATTATTTTCATGTATTTGTTTGCGTAATGGTCCAAAACTATATTAAATATTATAATAATCAAATTCATTATGAGAATATAATTAAATGGTTACACAGCTCTATAGAAAGCCATATACAACAAGATTATGAAAAATTATTTTATTCCACAGTCCACACGTTACACAGTCAACATATAAGCGGAGCGATGTATTGATGTTACAATGATGTGTGTTAATTTTTTTATTTCATTTTTTGTGTCTATGTACACGATAATTAGTCGTATTAACGCTTAGTATTTAACTTATTTAACTTCAATATCTTGGTCGATGGGAAAGTGAATTTAGCTGGTGCATTGGGGAGGTAAAAATTTCCAGTAGTTTTCAAAAGCATTGCTTGGAACCTTTATGGTTTTTTTCGGTTTCGGTTCCAATTAGGTTCATCAATAAAATAAAAATTCGGTACCGGTTTTGGTTCCGGTTCTTAAAATTACAGAATTAAGGTTTCGGTTCTGGTACCGGTAAATACCGGTATTTAGAGGTATATATTTTTTTCAAAAAGTAAAAAAAAACAAGTATAAACGTCATACAAATATTATCAAAAATGATAAAATCAAATTATAGTAGCCTATTGGGTTAAAGGACTTTGTAAGTTTACCATAATTTTGTTTTAAAAACATCCACAACAAATTTTAAAAAATAGGGTTGGCCCATGTTGCGAGAAGCGGAAGTCAGTACATCGTATAATTTGATCCAATCAAACACTCAAATATTGAATGGTCACTGTAAAAACTAAAAAGTGGTTTTATTATAATAGACTAGAATTTTGTATGATGTGCACGTGACCAAGTGACCGACTTTGTAGTTATTTAATTAATTACTTACTTTTTAATTAATTACTAATTATCACCAATTAGCTTACTCAACACTCTGCCTCGGTATATTGTCTTAAATTATAGGTTCTTGTAAATTAATTTTGATACATAGGTAAATTGTACAAGGTACATAATTTTCTATTGAAAAGGATATTGAAATGAATGGTCATTGTTCAATAGATTTCAATTTATACAGCCCTTAGATTCTTGACTGACTTACTCTGTAGCTGTAGCCTGTGAGTCTGTGGCCTTGTGAGTTTTGAGCTTCAGCTTGAACTACTGAAATTTATACCATAAATTGTACAATAGGTATAAAAAGATTTTTTTCCATAAAAATCATATTTCTATTTTCATTATTTTTAGTATAAATTAAAATGACAAAATTAATTTTCTACTAAAAGTTGTTTTGATTAATTGTTTTTTTTTTATTTCAACTTTTAAGTTTCATTTTCGATAATTTTTTGGTCAATTTAATATGAGACCATAATACATAATATAATAAAATACTAATATATTATTTATTTTACTTTTAAATTTTAATCTAGAAAAGACATTAAAAATGGTATTTTTGGTGGTTTAAAAGATAAAATGTATAGTTTATTTGTCATGTAAAATTCAATGTAATAATAAATTAAAATAACCTTATGAACAATTATATTCTGTATTTAAAAAACTGGTTGACTTATCATTATACATTTACAACCGAATTTATGAATCAATTATTATTATTTAATATATTGTATTACCTAACTAAATATATTAAATAATTATATAAAACTAGAACCGAAAAAAACCAAAATAGACCGATATAAACCGAAAAATTCTCTTCCGACAATTATCGGTTCCGGTTGCGGTTTAGGTTCCTAAGAAAATCAAAAAGGGTTTCGGTAAGATTCTGGTTCCAATATTTTCAATAGGTTCCGTTTAAAATACCGGTAATTTTAATTTCGGTTCCAAGCCCTGTTCAAAAGTGTCGAGAAAAACAAAAAAAAAAAAATTAAGGAAAACCGGGAATTTTTATGCAAAATAGGTTTTTGACAAAATTGATTTTGGATTTTGGCGTTCCTCTAAAAAAAAATGACTGTAGATACATGATATTTTCACTGAATGTTTATATCAGCATTTTCTATACACGACAGAATTTTCAAAATATTTTAATTTGTTTTGAACGGTTTACGGACATTTTTAGTTTTTTTTTTATGAATGTCAATATAATTTTATTTGTTGGGTAAATAAGTTTGAACATTTAATACAAGGCTTCAAATATATTGTTACACTGACATCTAAAAAATTTAAAAATGTATATTTATTTTCCAAGCTCAATAATTGTACTTGCATAGTCGCTGGAACCCTTAGTGGCTATAATGTCGTAAATGGAGTATTGCAGTGTACAAAATATTTATGTTACTCACTATATAATGCTTCTATCCATTTTTAGATAAAGTGGACCCCTGGTGCCGTAACTAAATATGTGGCCGTATTGATGGAACAAACAAAAGCAGGAACTCTTGGACCATTACCCGGGAGGATAAGAAATAATAGGAGGATACTAGATTAGTCAGCGACAATCTAGGAAGAAATTAAAATCGGATTGAACCACCCCGGTAGTGATGCTGATTGCTATAAGTCAAGAAAAAACTTGAAACCATATAGGGATATGAACAAACAACGTCGGGATCTTGTATAACTACGCTTAAAGAGTTGCAGCTTCAAAAACGAATGTGTAGGTCACCAAAAAAAACGCGGAATGTAGTACCGGTGGAACGTGTGATACGTTTCAATATGTAATAAAAGGAAGCAATTCCTGGATTTTTGTTTAATTTTATCAATAAAAAATTACCTATATTACATATAATTTTATTTAAATTTTATTGTTTAAATTAATTATTAACATAAATTTTGACTGCATACCAGGGCTCGCAAACGTTAAAATAACGTTATGATTATAATGTTGTATTTAACAAAAAACGATTGAAATTTGTATGCGTTATTATAACGGAAAGCGATAATCAAAAATAATTTGAAATACCTTTTAAAAAAACATAATGATTAACAAAATATATTATACATCATTAATAAACAAAACATAATGCAAAACGTAATTTACAAAATATCATTAAACGAAAAATAACGCAAAACGAAATATTTCAAAACCTATTTATTTAAAAGGTCTATTGGTTTCGTAGAAACATTCATTTCATGGTAACAATCTAAGAACTGATTATATTATATTCCGTGTCCCGGCCATTACCTACCCGCATTAGTCATTATTTTTAAATTTAATAGGTATTAACACTATTTTAAATAACGATAAACGCAAAACTTGTACAACGTTTTCGTTTTAAATAAAAATAAACTCAACAATTGGATAACGTTTTAATTATAAATACCAATAAACGCAAAAATGATGTGACGTTTTAATTGTAAATAACATAAAACCAATTTTTTTTCAAATGCAAGGCCTGTTGCATATTACTTGCGTACCTATGAAAGGTATACATTTGATCGGTCAGGTAACTTATTGCGTCCCATTTCGGGGACTCAAGTCGTAGGAACATTGGCACATTGTTTGTCCGCTTTATCTCCCTCCTTTCACTTGAAAGTGGCCTTATCAGCTCCAACTCGTTGCCTAGTTGAGGTGGTGTTGCATAATAATTCGAGACAAATTAAAAATGTTTTTTTTGGTCAGAGCGCAGCGCAGCAAGCGAGTGGTCACGCGGGCATTACTATACGAACCCAACTCATGGGACGCAATACGGCGACTTAATCGACGACAAGTTCACATACCTGGACCCGATACGAACTCGTTAAAGTCTAGTGGGAGCCACAGATATATAAACATACATGTTTATAACATAATATATGTATGTTTATATATCTGTGGTTGGAGACGATACGCGTTATCATCCCGTTAGAGCGATGTATGATAAGATTGCGTAGGTAGGTATGTACTTTTTTCACTATTACAATTTCGTACGACGTACGTTATACCATGATTGACTATTGAGTATAGATAGTATAGATAGATAGTATAGATGGATATAGATATCTATACTAAATGGTTATACCTACCCATACTATTAGTACAATATTGTCATTGTTCACAATCGTGAACATTTGTAAATTATTATAAGAAAAATTTTGGAGTATTACTATGCAATAACCGAGACAATATGTTTGTAGGTAGCTTATGTTTTGATACATAAAAATAAAGTTTCATAAAATAAATAACTTATTATTAATTACATAATTTTTACTAATTTGAATGTATAAGAACAATGTCCAGAGAATTTCCACGACAATTTTAAAACTCGATTCTAGAACGCATGTGTCATGTGACACGTATTTATAAGAGATATGTATATTTATGCATATTTATGCCTACCTATGAATATGTATATTGTATCATCATCATACATTCCGTATGGTCCGTCGTAGTTATTTATCCTGAATTTTTTTATTGTATCTATACAATGAAAATATTTTTTATTACATCGTTTTCAATAGTTATATTTACAATAATTTAATATTTAATAATAATTTGAATAAATCATGTGAAAACCATCATAGTGCCTGGAGTCTAGTCATTTGGTGAGCCAGATGGACACACATGGGCATTTTAAACATTTTAGATTCCCCATGATATTAAAATTTGTATAATTTTTTTTATGTTTCTATTTTTACTTAGTTTTTACTAGAGTTTTAGAGACAGGCAGAGAATGGCTAAACATAAATATTGTACCTACGGCATTTTTATTTTTATTCGTCCAAATAAATTTCGTCGTAAATACTATTACACCTAAAATTATATTATATAATGTTTGACGAGGCCGTTTATTTTAAAGAAAGCAATAGCCAAAAAAAAAAATGGTACCCTGCAGGAATGACAGCAGGACGACTGCAGAGTGGAGCCGCCGCGGCCGGTCATCCCCTCGGAGACCATATGTGGTTAATGTCTGGTGCATTGTTGTACATTTTTGAGAGTTTGCGACCGATTTTAATTCATTGTTGATTCTAGGAATCGGAGACAATCCGAGTTTTGTCGTTTTAGAAATTTTTTTTAGCCTTCGTTTTGGCGGCTCCGGTCCAATGTGCCTATACGTGTTTTCTACCTACCAACACCACCCTGCCATAGACCGTTTTTACGAAGCCGGTAAACAATGTTTACTAAACATATAAAGCCATTAAAATACTGTTACGTGCCTACTGCCTACCACATATTATATATTTATTTTATTTTTCTTTAAAATGTTTCTCTGGTTTTTTCGATAAAAGAAATATTTTACATGGTACTTGTCTACGTTACGAGGAAAAAAGATCACACTGCATTATAGTAACTGTTGCAGGAATAGGTATTACTGTATTAGGTATATTATATTATTATAACAATTGTTTCTCACCCAACCCTCGTGAATAATGGCTTCGGAATTCGTGTAAAATAACTGTCACCTATACACAATATCTACAGACCTATCGGCTATCGTATATTACTATCTTTAGAAGGTACTACTATAATATTACATTTATTTCTGAAATAGCCATATACTAACTATAGGTAGACTTGGTACCGGTTGGACTGACCTTCATGATTTATGGTTTCGGAATTGGGATAAGAAAACTGTCAACCTATACACATAGTATGTACTGTAGTACTGAGTTTCCCATACCTATTTTATAGCTAATAGTGGCACTAAGTGCCGGCCGAGCTAAATAACTTACTGTTTATGTAGTTATGTCTTCCAGAGTGTTGTATTATAAATTTTATAGTATAGTTTATATTTATCAATACAAAGGAAATTCCAAGTCTTTCATGAAAGCAGACGATTTTTGACATTATTCTGACTATTATTTTATAACCAATATCCATACTATATTCCACATAGGTACCTATCTAAACTATTATTGAATCACCGATTTTTAGTTCCATTACTCTATATCTGACATCTGTAAATAAGGTAAACATATAAGTAGACAACTATACATGACTATTGACTACAAGTTACAACATATGAGTGATAATACCATCGTTAACAAAATGTTAAAAATGACTACAAAGCATGAAAACACGCTGTCACTCTTTTTTTTAGAAAATAAGTAGGTATGATAAAATATAATAATATTATTGTATGTGTATATGTTATTATTAATTTGAAAATAAGAAAATATTTGAATACATACAACATTAGGTACTGTTTAATGAATAGTTTTATATAAATAATTATTGTAATTTTTCTAGATAGGTAGGTAATTATAATTAGAGATTTAGGTACCTACACAATTGTTTAATCACGCAACAGTTTTTTTTTCTTTATTTGTTTATTATTTATCGAGTATCTTATTCATTCATAGTTCATACGTATCTATGAACTATAATTAATTAATCTATCCTATAACCATAAAGCTATTCTGCTTCTTTTTTACCTTTTAAATGTTCAATCAAATCATCAGTACCTATCCCTTTTTCTTGTTTGTTAAATCGTTGTTATATGGAACTGGAATATTTGTCACTGTACAAATTATTTAACAACTTCGAAATAATATTAAATATAGGTACCTAATACAAGCTCGGATTAAGGGGGGTCCAAAGAGGGGCCATGGCCCCTGGGCCTCGATAGTTAGAATTTATTTAGGGGCCTCAGATTTGTCCATTACTTTTTTCGTTATATGCTATAACACTGCATAAATCACCTAAAAAATAATCGATGATTATGTAGCGGTGGAAAAAGCTTGTAAATTTATTATAATATATATAAATAAAATGATACAATATTCATCAGGCATTTATTGATATGTTCCTAATATCTATATAATATTTATTATAACAGGTGCCTAATATTACATAATATTAATATATACATTATTTTTTTTTTCGTACAGGGGCCTCATTTAAAACTTTGGCCCCTGGGCCTCAAAATGTCTTAATCCGGACTTGACCTAATATACAAGTTCCAAGATAGGTGTAAGAAAAACAGTTATGGCTTAACTAAATATTTTAAAATATGCATTCAATATTAAAAATGTATCCTATTTAACTGTAAGTTATTACAATTTCCGATTTAAAACGCAATTATTGATTTTCGAAGTAATCTTAAATTATGAGTTAAAAAAATCATAGTACCTCTACCTATATGTCGGAATATTAACGGACTACCGATGAGTACGATTTATGTCCGATAAACTATAAAATATGTAAATGATATATTAGCAGTCGTGAGTCAATAATAATAATATTGTTTTAAGAGGACGTCAAAACCGCATGTGTTGTCTTCGTCTTACACACGTATGACATAGACAAAACTCATTTACGCAGTCCGAGTAGAACTCGTTCAAATTTGGTTCTAGAGTAAAAATACCTATAATAAAATTTAAATGTGACAATATTTTCTGAGGGAAAGTCGTTGAGTTTTTTCCATTGTACTCAATATAACGTTCATTATAATATCGTTGAGAAATAGCAAAAATGTCAACATTTTTAAAATACCTTTAACTATTCAAAATTTAAATTTAAAAAAAAAAAAACGCAGACTTTCCCTCATAAATATTGTCACAATTCAATTTTATAATAGGTATTTTTACACTAGAACCAAAATTCAGCGAGTTCTACTCAGACCGAAGCGTTTTGTTTATGTCGTACGTGTGTGTAAGACGGAGACAACACATGCGGGTGTGACGTCCTCTAAGATATTATAACATTATATTATGCTCGTGTGTGGTTTATTAGTTAGCCGGTAGGTGCGCATCTTATGCCTTAGTTCTGTAAACGCTGTTCATCATTGCCGCCGCCCTGGTAGGTTATAAAAGGGAACGCGACGGCTCTCTAACTATCAGTTTACAGACTTAGGTATGAGTTACAATTACAACGTCATGACGTCCATAACAAAAATTTTAATTTTGATCGCGGCGATATCCGCTATCAGTGGGAAGACAATTGATTTCAATATCGATACGGATCAGCCCAGCGGTGAGTACCTACCTAGATTATTATTTTTTAATTTCGTTATTAAGAATTACCATCTGCCAGTAACGGTCATTTTTACATGGGGTGGGTGGGGGAGGGCCGATATGGCTGATTTTTAAACATAATAATAATATATATTATATTAAGCACTATTAGATAATTACAAATATAATTTATGGTTATAACTAAAATAATATTTTAAATGTTGGTAAATAGTAAATAGGTACCTATAGGTACACTTTATTTATTAACGTATTAATCACAATATTTGTACGCAATTATTAAATCTTTTTTTTCGCTAGTTCATCCAATATTTTATTTTATTTTAGACATATTTTTTGAAAATGTATTATAGTTAAATAAATAAAAAAAATTATTATAATAGGTAGGTACATATACGCATACCTACATATTATATAATATAAATGATAAAAATACCTATTGAAAAAAAAAGTCATGGGGGATTTCTTCTACTTCTCCCGACCACTGGAACTGGAACTATATTGATAATATTATTATTGTTATTTTAGATTCTGAGTGAAACGATGAATGTATTGATTTTACAATGATTTGTGTGTGTGTGTGTTTTTTTTATTTTTTGTGTCCGTGTGCACGATAAGTAGTCAAAATAATGCTTCGATTTTCAACTTCAGTATCTTGTTCGAAAGGAAAGTGAATATTGTTGGTGCATTGAGGAGGTCAAAATTTAAAATCCCCAATAGTTTTCAAAAGCGCCAGGAAAAACAACATAAAAATTAAGGAAAAACGGGAATTTTATTGTAACTTTAAAAAAAATTACCGTAGATATATGAAATGTTCACTGGTTGTTTATATTTACATTTTCTATACATGATAAAAACTATCA
The DNA here is from genome assembly GCF_005508785.2 of Acyrthosiphon pisum. Classification (NCBI taxonomy): domain Eukaryota; kingdom Metazoa; phylum Arthropoda; class Insecta; order Hemiptera; family Aphididae; genus Acyrthosiphon; species Acyrthosiphon pisum. The sequence continues at coordinate 42,149,834 of NC_042493.1, read as the reverse complement.
AAATATTTTGATTTGTTTTGAACTGTTTAGGGACATTTTCAGTTTTCAATTTTACTAGTTTTTTTTCCTATGAATGTCATTAAAACTTTATTTGTTGGGTAAAAAAGCGTGAAAATTTAATGCAAGGCTCCTGATGTATTGTTACAATAGGAAAAAATATTAAAAATACATAGGCTTAATTTTTTTTTATAAGCTTTTAAAGTTCGAATTTTGACAAAATTTAACAAATTTAAAATTTTATAGCTAATGATTGAAAATTTTAAAAGGTTCCGCGTAAATAGGTTATATATAAATTACTTTATTCACAATAATATCATAATATATACTTAGTAATATCATAAGCTGGCCTTCGCTCAGAATCGTTTTTCTTACACAATGATATTATATCACTGAGTTCAAATTAAACACCATACATTATACGATGACCCACTCGATACCTACTGTACAGCAGAGCGACATTCACTTACCAATCTTTTATTTATTTGCATTAATTTTCTTGTTGAAAGTTTTATGTAGGTAGGTATTTGTTCAATAATATCTCATCTATATTTCGTTGTTTGATTATAATCTATACCATCATAATTTTAGCTCAAGTTTCCTACCGTGACGAATTGTTGGATACGCTGTCCCGCCTGAAGTTGATCGCCCCCGAAGACGATGAACCACCATCATCTAAAGCAGATACTACCAATACCAAGTCGATCGTTAGCCAGAATGGAAACCAGTGGTAAATATATCCTGATTTTACATGTTGTTATGGAATCGACGTTCCCATTCGCTACTCAATAATGTCGATTAAAAACAAAAATAATATAATATAGTCTTTCCTTTACACCAAATTGTGTAGGTATCTTTTGTATTGGCGTAAATAGCATTTGTGATTTGGTGAGGGAGGGGGAGGGGGGTGGGGGTAGTGCAAAAGCCGTATTATAACAATATTGAATAAGCTTAAAAGTTAAAATGTTTGTGAGGGGGGCTCCATTCAATTGTTTGTGGTGATTAGCCCGTCTATTTGCGCCAATGAATTCTTCGGAGTGCCTGTTTTCTCTATATTTTTGACATTCGATGCACGATAAATGTAACTAACCACATGGTGATTTACATAATTGCATGATCTTAAGTATAGATAATCATTATATCTTATAAGAATCAATCATGATGATCAATTGTGATTTGTGACTGTTAAAATATTACTACTTATGGTTATAGAAATTTGCAGTGGTTGGTTTTTATACTGGAAATCTAATCGTAGTTTAAGCCCATGCAATAATATCTTGGTTCCGTCTCCTAGACCATAAATTAATTTAATTTTGACCATAAAATGATGTTTGCTTAACAATAATTGGCCTCTAATTGTTGAATTTGGCACACCCCAAAAAAGGGCTGAAAGCGGCAATATGCAAACCTGTGTTTTAAATATTAATTACATATTTTGTGAATAAAGATAGAGTGAACAGTTGCACTTGAGATGTAATGTTCTTAATTGGTTTATTTAAATAAATAATCCAGGGCTTTGCACCCGAATAATTTGGGTTTCGGGTTTTGGGTGATGCATGTATTCGTGTTGAAATACCAAAATAAAAATTGTATACAAATGTTTGGATATTAATAACCATTATTATTCGGGTTAATATTGGTTAATACGGGTGGTTCAGTAGTTCAGGAAAAACTTAATTTTTTATAGTTATGTGAAATATATAATTTGAAATTACAAAAATAGGTAGCGTATTGGGTGAGTCCAAGCCCGGATTAAGGATCAAATGGGACCTGGGACACCGTACGCCTAGTGGGCCCCTTTCAACTTTAACTTCAAAATAATTGTATCATTACATATTAACGACTTTATATTATTTTATAATTTTTTACTATACAAAAAATATACATGGTGCATCTTATGTCATTGTACATGGTTTGTTTTAAACAATTATGCTCTATGGATTCATGATATGGAATTTCGTTAAAACAAAAAAGACGTGTTTCTTTATTTTTAACGGGTAATTTTTTCATAACATTTTTAAACACGTAGTTGTACCGATAATAAAATCGACTGTTTTTTTAAATGGTAACCACTATATTTTTTATGGATTCTGGTAAAGCTTTTTTTCTGATCATTTTGACAGTCGAATGATTAACTTTGGTTCGCTAGGTTATTAACTATGGTTCTCTAAAATGTAGTATAATATGCATTAATACTTTTAGCTGAATTACCTAATATTTACATGAGCTAAATACTTTTTTCTTATAACTACCTTTTTATATACTTAAATAATTAAGTATTTCTAAAATGCTCAAAAAAAAAACAAACAAAATTGTTGGCAAACATAGTTCATTACTTATAGTAATTTTTCGTAACATACAATTGAGAACAATTTTATTTTATAATTATTAATAATAATTAACTTATTATAGATAATACCTACTATAATATATTTTTTAAAATCTGTATTGGACGCGCTAAAAAAATTTATTTTAGGGATAAAGATGGGCTCTCAAAATCAATGGGCCCCGGGACCGTGCTCCCTTTGGCCCCACCCTTAATCCGGGCTTGGGGGTGACTTAAATTTGCATAAGAGTAACGAGATTCTGCTGCGCACTATAATGCACTATATATTGTACATATTTTTAAGTGGTGGTGAACTGGTGAGTGGTGACTTCCAACCACAGAAAAAAACATTGATTGCGTCTCTGTTTTCATTAACTTTAGGAATAATTTTTTTCTTTTACTTTAAAAGGGAACGACGACAAGCTCGATGTGCAGACAATGGATCTCATTCACCCATGTCTTTCACTAGTTTTAGGCATTTGTCAAATGTGCCAAGATTTCCAAATGGCGATGTCGTAGACTATAACAAGATCAGCATGGATGTATTAAATTGGATTCGTCAACAGCTGATAGTCAAAATGATGAATCAGGTCCAGAAATCCGCTGCAAAAAACCAAAATTGACGATCGTTTTCAATAGCATATATATATATATATAATCCAATAAATCCTATCGTTAATCACAATAGACGTTATGTTGAATTTGTATTATATTTTGCAAGTCCTATATCCTTATATTAGAAACTCTTCCAAAGGACATTACACAATACTGTGTATTTATTCCTAAATATTTACCTACTTGTATTATTTATTATTCTTGAAATAATAAAAAAAAAAATACATATTCAATTCTTATAAATAAAAAGATTCAGTATTTTTATTAACTAATTTATTTTGATAAATATGAGTATTAAGTAAATATTGTATAATGCAGTGGTATAAAATTGTATTTTATGATATATTACTATACACATGATATGAAAATATTTTATACAGGTTATATATAAAAAGCAGAAAAGTGGGTACCGATCTGCTGTACAGTAAGTCTAGAGATGTTGCAGTAATGGATGTTTTAAATTTGAATTCAATGACTAATTTGTGACGTTGCCGATTGTATTATAAAAATTATTTTAAACATAAAAATGGTTGATATTAATAAGTAGATATATTGTGAATGTATGAGCGCAGTCGGTTTTTTTTACATTCAAAAAATCACCTTAAAATTAGCTTATTTTGATATTTTTAAATCAATTTTTGAGTACTTTTTTGAATACAATTTGTATACAATTACATCAATATTTCACATATTTTATATAAAATTACATACATTTTTAATTCACATAAATTACATTCATTTTACAATTCTACAGATTTCAGTAGATAAAGAAAGGGTACCTACGTTAACCTACGTTCACCACACTTTCCACAATTTATTTTTCAACAAAATATTTGTTAAATATTACAAAAATTTTAAACTTATTAACTATTACAAAAATTTATACATATTTTAAAATTACAATAAAAGCTTTAAATATTACAGAAAATTAGAAATATTACAGAAATTTAAACTTATTAACTATTACAAAGATTTAGACATATTTTAAAATTACAATAAAAGCTTTAAATATTACAGAAATTTAGAAACATTATAGGTACAAATAAAATTCATTGGTGTACAGTAGCCGTTTTTAGTCGTCTAAATTGTTCTATAAGTCCACACATATATATGTAGATATATAGAACAATTTTTCCAACAAAAATCACTAAGGTATCATTTGTTTACAATTTAAATATTTACAAATAAAAATAATGAATTGAGATGTTGAATTGAAATTCCAAGTTTGTTGATGTTGAATTGAAATTCCAGTTTTTATGTATATTGGATTGAGATGTTGTATATATTGAATTGAGATGTTGAAATCCCAGTTTTTGCAGATGTTGAATCGAAACTCTGATTTTTGTAGATGTTGATTTGTAATGATAACTTTTGGCAGATGATGGTTTGAAATGGTAATTTTTTTATAGATCTAGTTAGCAAACTTAAATTCAAAAACATAATTAGTAGCATGATAAAAAAATGTAACTAAAAAAAAATGTTGTAAATAAATAAATATAAAAGATGAATCGAATATATAATTAAATATTATCTATCTTTATGAATTTTTAGCTTTAAATATGCAACAAATTCATTACATATTATTTCAATACCATCTTGATCAGTGATAAATAATTTAATACGTTTAAAATCTATTACATTAAGAGGAACATATTCAATGTCATTAGTTATATTATATTGACCATGCGTATCACATTTAATAACACATAAAATATCACCGTATGTATGCAAATATTGCTCTATTTTATAGTTAGAAATGGATTTTTCAATTATATTACAGTGTACTTCAATAAATTTATTTTCAAAATAATTACTGAATATAATATCTGAACCAATATGTTTATAAGTATATGTATTACCTAATCCTAAGCTTGATATTGAATTGTAATTTTAAAATATGTCTAAATCTTTGTAATAGTTAATAAGTTTAAAATTTTTGTAATATTTAAAAAATATTTTGTTGAAAAATAAATTGTGGAAAGTGTGGTGAACGTAGGTTAACGTAGGTACCCTTTCTTTATCTACTGAAATCTGTAGAATTGTAAAATGAATGTAATTTATGTGAATTAAAAATGTATGTAATTTTATATAAAATATGTGAAATATTGATGTAATTGTATACAAGCTGTATTCAAAATAGTACTCAAAAATTGATGTAAAAATATCAAAATAAGCTAATTTTAAGGTGATTTTTTGAATGTAAAAAAAACCGACTGCGCTCATACATACACAATATAACTACTTTAATATTACATATTATATAAGTCATTTAAGATTATAACATTATTTTGGTTTTTCCCCAAATACTAGCTTATCTAAATAGTCTACAGTGTATTACATATATGTTTTATCTGGACTCATCAGTTACCTGTTCGATATCCGTTAGTACGTATATATTGCTATTGCTATATACAGCACTTACAGGCTTAGGAACGACAATGATTTTAATCATTGGCGTGGTTAAAAATGATTGTTTTATACGTCATACCACTGTCCATTATGTTAGTATAATATTATATATTAAATACATAATATATTATATTAAATCATTAAATATTATTATTGTCATTACTATAACTTTTATTTTTTAAACTAATTTTGATAATTTTTTGTAGTACTAATACCTACATTTATAATTTTTTTATTCTTTTTTTAAATCATCAAATATTATTAACTTTTTTTCATTTTTATACTTTTTTTTTTAGTAATTCTTTTTTTTTAAAGTTTTGTCTAACAACACGGTAATGTTATGCATTTATGCACGTACACGTGAACGTCCATAGTGACCTTAAATTTTAACTCTTTTTTGTGAACAAGTACAGTTCGACCACTTTTTACCCGAGTGCAGTTCCGACCATTACCTTTTCTGAACCCAAGTGCAATTTGACTATCCCGACCGGTATACAACATCAATCTTACCACCACGAAATGAAAATAATAAAAGTGCAGGGGTGAAAGCCGCTTCTGTGTTGTTCTATACTAATTGATAATAGAATAATATAAATATTATAGATAGGAAGCTCAGTGAACGGTTTTCTGGCGGCGTACAATAAGACTCTCGGTAGGTTAGGTAGCTATAAGATCCAACAACATTAATAAATTCGTATTTTATTCCAGCTGTCATAACTTGATTGAGTTTGGTTCGAGAATAACTGCAGGTTTTTATTTTCAACTACTAACGATTTCATAATTTGTGTACTGTAGTAATCCACATATTACAGCTACCAGGTGGAACTGGACTAGTGGAACACTGTACCCGAAAGACTATTCGGGAATATTCGAGAGCAATAATATATTTATTGGCGCCTTGTAGACTGACTTGGCAACCCCACTTACTACGCATACAACTGAGTGGATTGGCAACTTAATGTGCATGGTGACTTCGACTATGAAGGGAGGTGAAAACATAATATGGGAGATAGGAAAGTTAAATTTAGCTATGGGCGAGGGCCGAGGGGCCGAAAGGGTCTCTGTGGTCGTATCGGTATAGTACAAAAAAACGTATTAAAAATAGGAATAGGGATAGGGTTTTAAAATATCATGAAATTTATTTTCTTGAAATATTTCATTTCCATGAAAAGTAAAAATAAAATGTTTATTATATCTAAAAGTTTATTGTCGTAAACTTCCAAAAGACATTTTCTAAAAAGTTGGTTTAACGTATGAAACAATGAAAATATGTAACTTTTTTACATATAATTTATAAGTTGTTTAACAAATCTATAATATATCAAATTTAAACATTGCCTTTTGACTCTTAAGTTACAAACTCATAAACCAACTTTACATCATATCGTATTCTTGAGAGCCATGGCTGCGAATGCCTATTATATTGTGCTATATTATAATTATTATATTATATTATATTCACAATGTATAAACACAAACCAATCTTAATAGTCGTGATTCGTGACCTTTTACAATAAATTATAATGCTGTGTTCACTAAATTGTAATTTGTATTCAATCGATTAGATCCATTTACCCAGAGATCCTCACGCCCATTACTTCATTCGACCTTCATAGCGCCTGCATATATATATATATTATAATAATAATATGAGTGTATGGGAAAAAAATAAAGTTAGACGGAACAGGAAAATGTCAATATCAGATTATCAGTTATACGCCTATAGCTACAGTTTATTAAAAACTCGAATAATATAATAATTTAAAAAAAATCAACATATAATATATAGATTATAGATAGTGTTAAACTAATTTGCATACCATAAACCGCTTGGGATTTAAAATGTACACATACAATATAATAAATGTATTATATTATATTATATTATGCATCTATAACTTACACAGAAATTGTTTTATCGATAAACCCCCCAATGGGCAATGAACTATAACCGTGCATGAAAAACTAACCAATGATCAACGAGCTAAATTTCGACAGCATGTACATTTTCGATTTTTCCAATTTTGAATTATACAATATTTTGCGTAATTTTGCGGACCAACAGGTAGATTATGGAACAGGTTTTTACAATTATTTAAAATTTGATATCTTAATGACAGAGTAGGTATAATATAAAAAAAGTGTAGTACATATTCTATGGCAAAAGCTTGTTTTGTTGTAAGGTTCAATTTTCAATTTTCAATAATGTTTTATTGGCGATGGTGTATGTACTATACTTATACAATAATAAATTTGTTAAATTTGTTTTCTCATATAAATCTAATATGGTACGACTATGAGAGAAGTTCCACTCACGTACCATAATATTATATGTTAAATTAAATTAACTCACCGTGAATACTTTTGATACGACATTTGACAGCATCAATTCTGGTAAGTAAATTGCCACAAACAATACACTTAAATGGTGCAATGCTATTAAGACGCTTTAAATGCCAGGTTAAAGGGTTTTTCAGTGAAAAAAAGGCATTGTCACTGATCGCACTGAAGCATTTTTAAGTGAACAAAATATAACAATAAGAGATAACTAGCCAGTGGCACACACACAAAAAATGATGGTCAGATACGATGGTCGTTACTAACGCTTATGCGAATGGTCATGTCAAATAATAATAATCATAATAATAATTGTATAACTTAATAATACTAAACTCCTTAAATACGACCAGAATGCCTTAACACGTATACCAGTTGCCTTGTTATCTGATGATAAAATAGTCCGATAGCCGGGGTGGACTGGGAGGTAAACGACTCAGTATTCTATGAAACTAAACCACCCAAAACCCCTTATAACAGCTTCTTTACGAATACCTACTTTTTCGAGTAGTGTATCAAATATTATATAATCCACCTATTCATTCGTCTTGTAGTCCAGAGGATCTCTGAAAATATACCTACTAAATAGCTTATTATGAATATTTCCGATTTTAATTTATAACAGTGATCACATCATTAAAAGTAACCAAGTACCTGTACGAAAAACCTATACGTGTTTATAAACACAAAAGAATTATTATTTTCTTTTTTATAAAATATATATAATTTAACAATAATATCCAATTATTATTATTATTATTATCAAATTATTATCCAATATAATAATCTTAACGGTAGCCACATTTTAGTGATTTGAATTTAATTATTTTAAAATGAATGATTTCACTAGTTGCTCAGCCAAGAAACAGTATTCGTGTGACGTTTGTAATAAATCCTTTACTTCTAAAAGCGGCTTGACTACACACCAGCGGATGCATACGAAGAAGAAACTTTACCCGTGTGATGTCTGCGTCAAGTCATTCAGTCAAAGTGGCCATCTGACAACACATCGACGGACCCACACAGGCGAGAAACCATATGCGTGTGATGTATGCGTAAAATCATTCAGTGAATGTGGCACATTGAAGAAACATCGACGTACCCACACAGGAGAGAAACCATACGACTGCGATGTATGCGACATGTCGTTCAGTCAAAGTGGGACATTGACGTGTCATCGACGAACCCACACGGGTGAGAAACCATACGCGTGGGATGTATGCGACATGACTTTCAGTCAAAGTTGCAATTTGACAACACATCGACGGACCCACACAGGAGAATTCTGACTTCTGAGATTTTATACCGGATAAGGACATTTCTAATTTTTCCTAACTAATTTTTGAACCCACCTAGTGTTAATTGCATTGCGAAAAATCATTTGCTAAAATGTGTACATTGAAAACACATCGACGGACCCACACGGGTGATAAACCATACATATGCGAGGTTTGCGAAAAATCATTTGCTAAAATGTGTACATTGAAAACACATCGTCGGACCCACACGGGCGAGAAACCATACGCGTGCGATGTATGCGACATGTCTTTCAGCCAAAGTGGCTCATTGACGAGTCATCGACGGACCCACACAGGAGAGAAACCATTTGCATGCGATATATGTCACAAGTCGTTTGCTGTAAGTAGTTCATTGACGAGTCATCGACGGACACACACGGGCGAGAAACCATACATATGCGATGTATGCGATAAATCATTCAGTCAAAGTTGCAATTTGACAACACATCAACGGACCCACACAGGAGAATTCTGACTTCTGAGATTTTATACCGGATAAGAACATTTCTAATTTTTCCTAACTAATTTTTGAACCCGCTTTAGTGTTAATTGCAGTGTTTGTATTTAAAGAAATATAATTTATAGTTTTTGTAATCTATTCTAACCTAACCGTCTTTGCTAAGAATAACTGGTTTTCGTATACAATGATTTAATATTATTCTAACCTTCTAATCTCGTTAGAAAAATCGCTACTTATTTGCTAAAACTTGTTATGGAGTTTTTAGGTTTTACATAGTTTCCGTTTTCCCAGAAAAAAAGCATTCTTACTTGGGAGGGGTGGGCCTTTAACTAACTAGGGGATTAAATTTGTTTTATTCAAACGAAATTTTTTTATAAAATATATTGAATAAAGATTTTTTATCAAATTAAATTTTTTTATTAATATATCTTATTGGTTTATATTAATATAAAAATATATCTATATTTATTCAATTATGCATTCATATCAAATAAAAATATATTTTTATTAAATATAAGTCTTTTATCACCGATTTTTATTTATATTTATTTTTTTTTTTTTTTTAGATTTGTTTTATTCAATGGATATTTTTAGTTAATTTTTTTTATTTATATTATATTTTTTTACCTTACATTTTTATTCACCTAAGCTTTATTGAATATAGATTTACAGATCACCAGTTTTCAGAATTATAATTGGACTGTACGTTTCCCAAACCCCACTCATGATTTATTATTATTTTTGTGGGGCTTTAATTAGCAGGAATTCTGGAAGTGGTGGCAACAATTGGCAGGAATGAAGTACTAAATATTGGCGTTAAAAAAAGTTGAAAAAGGAATAGGGTGGGGTTGTGGACATGTACGTCTTGTACAATCGTTTTGATCCCTTGGAACGAATTTGATCCACGGATATTAAAAGATATTCTTATAATTTACAACTAAAAATAATTTGCAAATTTACTGTCGGAATCTTTACGAATTTTGTCAAAATTTGAAGTTTAGACGCTCTTTAAAAAAAATAAAAATATTGTTGAGATATTACGAGGTTCAAAATATAAAGAAATACAGTTTGTTGTTCCTAACTGGTGCACTAATGTTTGGTAAAAGAAAAATTATAAAAATGTAATTTTTTCCATGAGGGGGGTTGGCTAACATCTCTCCAGCCCCCCATATATATTTTTGAATTTACGGTTAAACCAGTATCGCACAATGTCTGAAAATAGTCACTAAAATTCACACTAATAGCACACTAATGTTTAGATAAAAAAAATTTCAAAAATAATATTTGAGGTTGGGGGGCAGGTGAAATGTACGAAGCAAAAATTTAGAATAAATATTATTCTTTATCATTTTCTAGCAATATTCTATCAACTACAATAAATTGCACGTGGCTCGAATATTTTTTATTAATTATTACTAAAAAACTCTAATCGATCATAAATAGAATAGTTTATATGTAGGTTACTAAGTAACTATACGAAAAACTTATATGTGTTTATAAACACAACACAATTAATATTTTGTTTGTTGTAAATATATTATATTGTAACAATAATTATCCAATATAATAATCATTACAATAGCAACATTTTAGTGAATTGAATTTAATAACTCAAAAACAAATGATTTAACTGGTTTTCCAGTGAAGAAACAGTACTCGTGTGACCTTTGTAATAAATTCTTTACTTATAGATGCAGCTTGACTATACACCACCGGACACATAAGAAGAAGAAACTTTACTTGTGTGATGTCTGCGACAAGTCGTTTGCTAAAATGTGTACATTGACGAGTCATCGACGTACCCACACGGATGAGATACCATACATATGCAATGTAGGCGACATGTCGTTCAGTGAAAGTGGCATGTTAATGCAACTTCAACGTACCCACACTAGGGAGAAACCATATGCGTGTGAAGTATGTGACAAGTCATTTGTTAAAATGTGTACATTGATGAGTCATCAACGGACCCACACGGGTGGGAAACCATACATATGCGATGTTTGCGAAAAATCATTTGCTAAAATGTGTACATTGAAAACACATCGTCGGACCCACACGGGCGAGAAACCATACGTGTGCGATGTATGTCACAAGTCGTTTGCTATAAGTAGTTCATTGACGAGTCATCGACGGACCCACACGGGCGAGAAACCATACGCGTGCGATGTATGCGACATGTCTTTCAGCCAAAGTGGCTCATTGACGAGTCATCGACGGACCCACACAGGAGAGAAACCATTTGCTTGCGATATATGTGACAAGTCGTTTGCTGTAAGTAGTTCATTGACGAGTCATCGACGGACCCACACGGGCGAGAAACCATACGCGTGCGATGTATGCGACATGTCTTTCAGTCAAAGTTGCGATTTGACAACACATCGACGAACCCACACGGGTGATAAACCATACATATGCGATGTTTGCGAAAAATCATTTGCTAAAATGTGTACATTGAAAACACATCGTCGGACCCACACGGGCGAGAAACCATACGCGTGCGATGTATGCGACATGTCATTCAGTAAAAATGGCTCATTGACGAGTCATCGACGGACCCACACAGGTGAGAAACCATACAACTGCGATGTATGTGATAAATCATTCAGTGAAAGTGGCACATTGAAGAAACATCGACGTACCCACACAGGAGAGAAACCATACGCCTGCGATTTATGCGACAAGTCGTTTGCTGAAAGTAGTTCACTGACGAGTCATCGACGGACCCACACGGGCGAGAAACCATACGCGTGCGATGTATGCGACATGTCTTTCAGTCAAAGTTGCAATTTGACAACACATCGACGGACCCACAAGGGCGATAAACCATACGCGTGCGATGTATGCGACATGTCTTTCAGCCAAAGTGGCTCATTTACGAGTCATCGACGGACCCACACAGGAGAGAAACCATTTGCTTGCGATATATGTGACAAGTCGTTTGCTGAAAGTAGTTCATTGACGAGTCATCGACGGACCCACACAGGAGAGAAACCATTTGCGTGCGATGTATGCGACATGTCTTTCAGTCAAAGTTGCAATTTGACAACACATCGACGGACCCACACAGGAGAGAAACCATTTGCTTGCGATATATGTGACAAGTCGTTTGCTGAAAGTAGTTCATTGACGAGTCATCGACGGACCCACACAGGAGAGAAACCATTTGCGTGCGATGTATGCGACATGT
>NC_042493.1:42135211-42136931 GCF_005508785.2 Acyrthosiphon pisum | reverse complement strand
CCAATACCTATACATAATGTATATGGTATATTATATCAAATGCGTTGTTTTTTTTTTTTTATTATCAATAGAATAATGTGATTTGACCTATGTAATATAAAATGAAATTAAGATACCAAATACACGTTTTATTACTAGTAAATTGGTAGTTAGATAACGTACAGATTATTAAGGTTGTAACTTGTAGGTACAACAATGAATCGGCGTATAACAGAAGCACTAAGTATATTATTATTATTATTCATTGATGGCATTTTTACAAATTAAATACAAAATTTTAATGTAAATAACTTCTTTAATTATCAACCCATAATTATGAATGATACGTCAAAATTCGTTAAAAAAAAAATCCTATATGAATCATATTTCAAAAATATAGGTTCCCATTTGAATTTTAAAAGTTACCCCTAAAATCTCCCCTTTTTAATTAATAAAAAAAATAATTAATATCAAATTAGTTTAGAGTATATGATTCAAAGAGGTTTTCACATAGGTCATTTTTTTCTAATTTAAGTAGATCATGCTGAAATCTGCTGTCACATGAAATTTGGAATACCCTGTATAATATATATTATGTTAAGGTTTATGACCGCAGTAGGCGAATGTTGATAGTCACCGGTGTAGGTTGACATATACCTAAAACCGTAGTAAATGTTGACGAAATTGTCTTAATGTGTTCATACACCGGTGATTATTGACATTTACAGTCAGTGTTTGATAAATGTTGACCACACTTGAAGCACAATGTATGTAAAAGGTATTTTTGTATTAATTTGTGAAATTAAGATGTTATCGCCCAGCCACAATATGCATTGGATACGTTTGGACGTTAGTGATGTTATCGCATGAGACAATCGGATTGTCAATCGTTTACTAGATAATATAATTTAAATATACCCTCGTCAGTATCGACGCGTATTCTAAACCGAGCGCAACAGTTTAGTGTAATACAATGGGCCTTAGTGTAATATTTTATTAATATTATATTTGAATTAAAACTAATAATGGATAAAAGTATAAAAGATATTTTTTATGAAAAGTTTAGTGCACTTTTATTAAAAAAAAAAAGGAAGATAATTGTTTTTATTTAAGCACTGAAAAATATAATAAATATATAAGTGAAATTAAAAATGCTAAAGCAAAAAAAAAATAAACAACTAAGTGATTACAGACGATTAAATCGATTTAACGTTATGGATATTATGGATAATCATAAACTAATCGTGCCGTTAAAAGCATGTGAAACTAAAATTATTTATTATGTAGGTAAAGAACGAAGAACTATACGACATTATGTATGAAGCTCATATAAAAATTGGTCATGGAGGGTGAACCAGAATGATGAACGAATTGCAGAACAAATTCAAAAATATAACATATGAAGTTGTTATGTTATTTTTAAGTTTATATGTTCAATGCCAAACCAAACAAAAAGTTCCGAAAAAAAGGTATTCTAATCAAACCTATTATAAGTCGTGAAATTAATTCTCGGTGTCAAGTAGACTTGGTAGATATGCAAACTTCCAAAGATGGTGAATTTAAATGTATATTACATTTTTAGGATCACCTAACCAAATTTACTCAATTAAGACCTCTAAAATCTAAAACTGCAGAAGAAGATGCACATCACTTATTAAATATATTTCTTATTTTCGGTGCGCCAAATATTTTACATTCCGACAATGGACGAGAGTTCGTAAATAAAGTTATATCAGAACTG
>NC_042493.1:42094092-42135161 GCF_005508785.2 Acyrthosiphon pisum | reverse complement strand
TTTGGATCCCGTCCTTGTATAATATATTGACATATTATATTTTGAATAAATAATAAATCACTTTAAACGGGTAAAAACGAATAAAACTGGGCTTAAAATATCTAATAAAGTCAATAAATTCTAATTGATCAGAATAATATAGTAGGTAACCCAAGTAGTTTTACGAAAAAACTAGTACATGGTGTTACAAACACAAAACAAATAAGTTGTTTGTTCTACATAATATGTAATATAACAAACAGTATCTATAGTTTAGAAGCTTCCATTAAATATTTTTTATGACAGCTACATTTATTAATTTGGATTTAGTGACTCTAAAATGAATGGCCTCACTGCTTGTCCTGGCAAGAGAAAGTACTCGTGTGATGTTTGCAATAAATGCTTTACTTATAGAAGCAGCTTAATTACACACCAGCAGACGCATGAGAAGAACAAACTTTACCCGTGTGACGTCTGCTACAAGTCGTTCAGTCAAAGTTGCAATTTGACAACACATCGACGGATACACACAGGAGAGAAACCATACGCCTGCGATGTATGCGACAAGTCGTTTGCTGAAAGTAGTTCACTGACGAGTCATCGACGGACCCACACGGGCGAGAAACCATACGCGTGCGATGTATGCGACATGTCTTTCAGTCAAAGTGGCAATTTGACAACACATCGACGGACCCACAAGGGTGATAAACCATACGCGTGCGATGTATGCGACATGTCTTTCAGCCAAAGTGGCTCATTTACGTGTCATCGACGGACCCACACAGGAGAGAAACCATTTGCTTGCGATATATGTGACAAGTCATTTGTTAAAATGTATACATTGATGAGTCATCAACGGACCCACACGGGTGAGAAACCATACATATGCGATGTATGCGATAAATCATTTGCTAAAATGTGTACATTGAAAACACATCGTCGGACCCACACGGGCGAGAAACCATACGCGTGCGATGTATGCGACATGTCTTTCAGCCAAAGTGGCTCATTTACGAGTCATCGACGGACCCACACAGGAGAGAAACCATTTGCTTGCGATATATGTGACAAGTCGTTTGCTGAAAGTAGTTCATTGACGAGTCATCGACGGACCCACACAGGAGAGAAACCATTTGCGTGCGATGTATGCGACATGTCTTTCAGTCAAAGTTGCAATTTGACAACACATCGACGGACCCACACAGGAGAGAAACCATTTGCGTGCGATGTATGCGACATGTCTTTCAGTCAAAGTTGCAATTTGACAACACATCGACGGACCCACACAGGAGAGAAACCATTTGGTTGCGATATATGTGACAAGTCGTTTGCTGAAAGTAGTTCATTGACGAGTCATCGACGGACCCACACGGGTGTGAAACCATACGCGTGCGATGTATGCGACATGTCGTTTGCTGAAAGTGGGACATTGACGAGTCATCGACGTATCCACACAGGAGAGAAACCATTTGCGTGCGATGTATGCGACATGTCTTTCAGCCAAAGTGGCTCATTTACGAGTCATCGACGGACCCACACAGGAGAGAAACCATTTGCTTGCGATATATGTGACAAGTCGTTTGCTGAAAGTAGTTCATTGACGAGTCATCGACGGACCCACACGGGTGAGAAACCATACGCGTGCGATGTATGCGACATGTCGTTCAGTCAAAGTGGGACATTGACGAGTCATCGACGTATCCACACGGGTGAGAAACCATTTGCGTGTGATATATGTGATAAATCATTCAGTCAAAGTTGCAATTTGACAACACATCAACGGACCCACATGGGTGAGAAACCATACATATGCGATGTATGTGATAAATCTTTCAATCAAAGTGGCTCATTGACAAGTCATCGACAAATCCACACGTCCGAGAATCCGTAATGAAATCAGTCTATCATTTTATGGGAGTAATAATAATGTGTTAATCTGGTCATGTTACCGTTTCTTAATACTAAATTGTTAAATTTAGCATTGGTCATATTCATGTATATTAAATTTTGTATCGAATTCAATTTTTAGAAGTAAAATTATTTTTTGCCAGCTATTTGGAATTGTTTATTGTCACGTAGGTAGGTAAAAAAAATATTTTTGAGTTATACAAGTACTTTATAAGAAATAAATGTGAAATAAATAAACAAAATAATTTAAATTTTTATTGCTTAGTTCACTAAATTGTATTCAATCGATTAGATCCATTTGCCAAGAGATTTCCGAGCCCATTACTTCATGATATACTTATAGTTACAGTGGCGTGCTCAGGGGGGGGGGGGGTTAGTTTTTAGAACCTCTCCCTATTGTCTTTTTTTGCTGACCTACATAAAACCACATATTAGTTATTACAGCTGTTTAGAGTCATTAATTTTTTATTAATTATTAATTTTATTCGTTGAGTCAACAAGCTTGACATTTAATACGATTATATAATATATATTATGTTAAGGTTTATGACCGCAGTAGGCGAATGTTGATAGTCACCGGTGTAGGTTGACATATACCTAAAACCGTAGTAAATGTTGACGAAATTGTCTTAATGTGTTCATACACCGGTGATTATTGACATTTACAGTCAGTGTTTGATAAATGTTGACCACACTTGAAGCACAATGTATGTAAAAGGTATTTTTGTATTAATTTGTGAAATTAAGATGTTATCGCCCAGCCACAATATGCATTGGATACGTTTGGACGTTAGTAATGTTATCGCATGAGACAATCGGATTGTCAATCGTTTACTAGATAATATAATTTAAATATACCCTCGTCAGTATCGACGCGTATTCTAAACCGAGCGCAACATTTTAGTGTAATACAACGGGCCTTAGTGTAATATTTTATTAATATTATATTTGAATTAAAACTAATAATGGATAAAAGTATAAAAGATATTTTTTATGAAAAGTTTAGTGCACTTTTATTAAAAAAAAAAGGAAGATAATTGTTTTTATTTAAGCACTGAAAAATATAATAAATATATAAGTGAAATTAAAAATGCTAAAGCAAAAAAAAAATAAACAACTAAGTGATTACAGACGATTAAATCGATTTAACGTTATGGATATTATGGATAATCATAAACTAATCGTGCCGTTAAAAGCATGTGAAACTAAAATTATTTATTATGTAGGTAAAGAACGAAGAACTATACGACATTATGTATGAAGCTCATATAAAAATTGGTCATGGAGGGTGAACCAGAATGATGAACGAATTGCAGAACAAATTCAAAAATATAACATATGAAGTTGTTATGTTATTTTTAAGTTTATATGTTCAATGCCAAACCAAACAAAAAGTTCCGAAAAAAAGGTATTCTAATCAAACCTATTATAAGTCGTGAAATTAATTCTCGGTGTCAAGTAGACTTGGTAGATATGCAAACTTCCAAAGATGGTGAATTTAAATGTATATTACATTTTTAGGATCACCTAACCAAATTTACTCAATTAAGACCTCTAAAATCTAAAACTGCAGAAGAAGATGCACATCACTTATTAAATATATTTCTTATTTTCGGTGCGCCAAATATTTTACATTCCGACAATGGACGAGAGTTCGTAAATAAAGTTATATCAGAGCTGTGTTCAATGTGGGATGGTGTAAATATTGTGCATGGTAAACCACGCCACAGCCAAAAACAAGGATCCATACAGTCAAATTGTTAGTATTAATGTGGTTAACGAGAAGTTCACTTCCCACCCTTGCAGTTTTAATTTAAGTGCCCCCTCCGTACCCAGATTTTGGATCCGTCCTTGTATAATATATTGACATATTATATTTTGAATAAATAATAAATCACTTTAAACGGTAAAACGATTAAAACTGGCTTAAATATCTAATAAAGTCAATAAATTCTAATTGATCAGAATAATATAGTAGGTAACCAAGTAGTTTTACGAAAAACTAGTACATGTTGTTACAAACACAAAACAAATAAGTTGTTTGTTCTACATAATATGTAATATAACAACAGTATCTATAGTTTAGAAGCTTCCATTAAATATTTTTATGACAGCTACATTTATTAATTTGGATTTAGTGACTCTAAAATGAATGGCCTCACTGCTTTTCCTGGCAAGAGAAAGTACTCGTGTGATGTTTGCAATAAATGCTTTACTTATAGAAGCAGCTTAATTACACACCAGCAGACGCATGAGAAGAACAAACTTTACCCGTGTGACGTCTGCTACAAGTCGTTCAGTCAAAGTTGCAATTTGACAACACATCGACGGATACACACAGGAGAGAAACCATACAACTGCGGTGTATGCGATAAATCTTTCAGTGCAAGTGGTACATTGACGAGTCATCGACGGACTCATACAGGAGAGAAACCATATGCATGCGATGTATGCGACATGTCGTTCAGTCAAAGTTGCAATTTGACAACACATCGACGGACCCACTCGGGCGAGAAACCATAAATAAATCAGATTATCATATTATTATGGTAGCACTGTGAATGTGTTAATTTTATCACTATTTATATTTATTTCTTAATACTAAATTGCTAATTTGTCATATAGGCACATATATAAATGTTTACATTTTTGATGAATGTTTGTAAAAAAAAATCATGATGGTTTTCTATGTGAACTTATATTACATAAACCATCCAGAAAATATATTGCCAACAAAACATAGAGAAGATACTATATCGCATTCAAATTATTTTTCAAAATTTAAATTAGACTTTTAGAAGCATAATTATTTTTTTGCCAGCTTATTGGGATTGTATATTGTCGAGTATTAAAAAAATATTTTCGGGGCCTTATATGACTTGTATATTTATTCGTGTACGAGTGCTATAGAGTATAGAACATATTATGTAGTCGCCACTCACCTTGTCCACCAGCGTCCAGCATATTAAACCACCATCACGCTAATAATCATTTACAACTAACTCAAAGACTACGGAGGCAGGCGTAACTCCTTTATATGAATTTATGATAAAGTAATTTATCCTATGTATCTTGTATGCTTATTAATTGCTAACTACTACAGATTGCTTCGCCCGAAGATATATATTTTTTTTTCGTGGTATTGAGAACCGGAGGGGGACTGCGTTAGCATTACGTCCCCCTATTTAGCATTACGTCCTCTTCCCGAAGATATTTAACCGCTATACGAATTGCGTCCCAACGTAAAAAATATTATTTTCCTCCCCATTTTATACAGACGTAGGACTGTCAATAGCAAATTATTATTATTGGTAGGTTAAAAATAATGATTTTATTGTTGTTATCTAATTGGAAGGTAAGATTTTATCATATTATATTAATTATATTACAGATCACTAGTTAAAAAATATTAGTAAAAATGTAAAAACATTAATATATTTTTATAGTAATATGGATTTCAAAATCTAAGGCTATGCAAGATAATGGTATTTTTTAACTAGGTTTAGTTATGTTAAGTATTTTTCGTTTAATTACATTAAAAGTTAAGTTAAGACATTTTTATACATCAATTAAGTTTAAATTAAGTTAATATAAATTCTGTTAACTACGTAACTTAACTTAACTTCAATTAATAATTTTAGTTAGGTAATAATAATACAAAAAATGCATTTATGAAGTATTAGGTATTTAATAAAATAAGTGATAATTGCTTGAATAGTACCTAATCGTCATTCATAGGTATATTACTATTCAAACAATCTATGATAATCATTATTGTACTAATAAAAAATAATTAATAACTAATGAGTAATGAATAGGTTATAATAGGTATAATAGGTACCTATTATGATTTAGGAGTATAATAATTCGTGGCATAATCAATGTCTTCATACGGGTGAGGGTGACTTATGTTACCCCTATATTAATTTTTATAAGTAATTAATTAATACAATATTATATTAGTTTTTATCTTTAAACATAAATACGAAGATCTTTGTGAATATTTCTTATTTTTTTCTGATAATATTTTCTTTATTCTGCCAACTTATAATAATTATTATAATCCGAAAATCCGTAATAAACAAAATATTTTTCTGGATAAAAGGTATATTAAAAAATGACATAATTGGGAAAATAAAGAAAAATATGAGTTGATTTTAAGTTAATGCAGAGGCAAATTAATTAAGTTAAAGTTAAGTTAATTAAAACACCGAACTAGTAAGGTAATAATTAACTTAACTTTTAACGTGACTTCTAACTAATTAACTCGTTAATGCCCAGCCTTGACCATTAGTTTATTTTATCATTTTCTATAATTGAAAACATTTTCAAAATATTTTGACTCGTTTTGAACATTATCAATTTTCGATTTATTTTAGTTTTTTTTTTAATAAATATCAATCATTTTTTATTTTTCGGAACAAAAAGCTTGAAAATTGAGTACAAAGGCTTCTCACGCATTGATTAAAATATCAGTTTAAAAATATATATGCAGACATTATTTTTATAAAAATTTTAAGTTTGAGCGTCTGGAGTATGAATTTTTAAAATTGTATTTTCTGTCTAATATTTCAAAATGTAATGTAAGATTCCTCAAAAGTCATAAGTTTGTATACTTTTAACAAAAAGAAAATGTCTTACGGTAAGTTAAAATAAATTTTATGAGCGTCTGAAGTTCAAATTTTTACAACAATCAATTTCTCATGGAACGGTTTTCTTATATTGTTGTAATTAAAAAACGAACAAGATTAGACACTTGAGGTTTACACCAACTGTTTATTTTATAATTTTCTATACTTGATAAAAATTTAAAAATATTTTTTTAGACGTTGTAAGCTGTTATTACAATAATTTGAAATTTTCAATTGTTTTAGTTTTTTTTCCATACAATATGTCAATAAAGTTTTATTCGTTGGACCGAAAAGCTTGAAAAATTAATACAAGTTTTCTACACATTTTTACAAAATCAGTTTAAAAATATTAAAAATACATTGGCATACCTTTTTTATTAAGTATATCGACGAAATCCATCATATTGAAAATGTATTAATTATTTTGCAGTTAAGAATTTATAAAATAATCAATTCTTATAACCGAAAAAAAAAATATGAAACAAGATTGTGAATGCAGGTTTTTAATTTAAAACATCTCTATCTATGTTGTATGTTGGAAATTAAATTAAAAATATAGGTACATATCATGATTACTGTGTACCTATGTGAATTAGATAGTAATACTACTTTGGTGCTGTTTGGTGACTATAGGTACTTTATTTGTATAATTCATTAATACCTCGGTACCTACTTAACTTAAAATAAATAATTTGGACAATTTTTTTCATCAAATCGTATTATAGGTATAAATAGGTGGTTGGAATTTTATAGTACTTAAAATTACATAAATATGCACTTTAATATAATTTAAAATATACTATGAATTTAACTATTTAACTGCAATACTAAATAGTATTAAATTAACCTACCTACTATTAATAGTACCTACCATTGTACTAATGCCTAGTAGTAATATTAACTCAGACGTACCTAATTAGTCCAGAACTAAATAATATATGCATACATTCATCTAAATGTCAATCTAGTAATTGTGATAAAAGCGTTATTCTAGAGAATTCTAATTATATTAAGTATTTAGGCCTCACTTTGGATAATAACTTAAATGGAATTATTATATTAATATTCTTACAATTAATACTATTCGAATAATTTTTTATGCATTTTATAATTAAAGGGGCCTCGCTAATACTGTCAATTTTAGCTGAAAAAACCTAAAGTATTAACAAAATTAAAATTAATTAACGTTGTCCGATAGAATAAAAAAAAATTGAACCCACCAGAAAATTGTCTATAGATCCTATACGAAGTACTTTATAAAAACTAAATTTTAAAGTATTGTGAACTGTAATTGAAAACTTAAAAATATTTACTTTTTCGAATCATACCTAATTAAAATTAAAATTAATATTAAAAACGGAAAATGTTTCAAACGATTTATAGACATTTTCCCACTGAATTCAAATATTTTTTCAGAACTTAAATCAGACAACGTTAACTAACTTTAATTTTGTCAAAACAATAAGTATGTTGTTGTAAAGTTGGTGTAGTGAAATCTATTTTATAGTTATCGAGTAATTTACATGTGCATGCGCGTACGAGAGAGATTTTATGGTGTGGAAGGAAGCGGTAACCACATTTAATTTCACTCACACTAATAATCATTTACAACTAATACATAGATCCCGGTCGGCTATACAAGATTAGAAATTGCCTAAATGGCAACCTTAAATAATGATCGTAGTGAGCTGCCTTAAGGCATAATATTATTTAACATTGATATGAAACGAATAATTTATTTAGCTTCAATTCAATCTATTTTATGGTATGGTATTGTATTTTGGGAACAAGCGTATGAGTCTCATATTCATTCTTTAAAATATATTACTTTAAATAATGTAATTAAATTTATATTCAATATACTAAGGCTTACAAATAATGAATTTGTATACAATGTTTTTAATCTACTTAATATTAAATGTTTATATATTTTTAAGAAATTATTACTGTTTTCAAAAAATTTAAAAATAATACTGTCTGGTGATCATATTTATAATACACGTTATAATAAAATGAATAATCATCTAAATGTAACTCTATACCATAAACAGTTTGGCTTGAAAATTTCTATTTCAATTGCAATCAGATTAATGAATACTTAAAATAAATATATATAATTTTAAAAATGTAAATGATTTGAAATTGTTCTTAAAGAATGTTGATCTTACACAAATTTATTTATGATTATTGATTTATAAAAAATTATGTAATTGTGTAACTATATTTTAGAAATATATATATTATTGACAATAATTGAAGTCCAAAAACTCCCTATCACAAGCTATGCTTATAGGGAAGTTGCAAATCTTTGTAATTTATCTTATATATTATATACCATTTGTATATGTTTAGTAGTAAAATATATTACTCTAATAGCAATCATATAAAATATACTTACCTACCTATTAATATAGGTAGACAGTCTTTACTAAGAAGTGTTTTTCTTATACAATGATTTTATATCTTTGAACTCAAATTTAACACATCTATTACAGCAATACCTCAACACACTGTTTATTAAGAGGACATCGCACCCGTATATGTTGTCTTCGCCTTAAACACGTACGGCATAACAAAAACAGTTTTGCGCAGGAAAGAACCGAGAAGACAACAGTCATAACTTAGAAAAGAAGTTTTCACTACATAAAAAGGAGAGATTTGGCTGTGCAATATCGTTTTAATTTTTTTGATACCACTTGTACGAACAAGTTCTTATATTTTAAAAATCCATTTTTTTGTCTTTTTCAAACGTTAATAATTTTTTTTGAAGTTTCGATATCTAAATGTTAAAAACGATATTGCACTGCCAATGTTCCCCTTTTTATATGGTGTAAATTTTGTTTCTTAATTATGACTGTAGCCTTCTAGATTCTTTCCATAGTCAAACAGTTTTGGCTAAACCATACGTGTGTAAGACGGAGACAATATTTGCGGGTGCGACATCCTCTTAATGTACAATAGAGCGGTACCCATTTAAGTATTGATTACAAATGGTTGAATAAATTCTTTTAAGTCTTAACTAGTATAATTTGTTTAAAGTAATTCAAGACAAAAAGTAACAAAAAGAAAAAATATGTTGGATATTTCATCAACATATTTAAAAATTAATTTTAAAAATAAAATAATATGGACAAATTATAACACCAATTAAAAAATTTAATTGGTTGTTCATTAAAAGAACAAATTAAATAATTTAAATTCTGCAACATTTGAGTTCAAAAAATGAATTAATGTAAAAATTACATACTTCATTAGTATATGTAATCTGAAAGCTTTCGATTTTATTGATTATTATTTCCATGATCTTCAACCCTCATATAGGTACACTTTACATAATATGTATTATATATTATACATTATATTTTTTGTATAATTATAAATATTATATTATTATAGGTTAAAATGATTACAAAGTTTGTACAATTATACAAACTCGAAGTTTGTATATGTTTTAATTGAATACAATTAAAATATAGTTCTAATTTTTTATTTTCGAAATAACTTTTTAAAATGTCATATTAAATAATACAATAGTTAATATTTTGTTTGAATACTGATGAAAATATTATTATAAAACCCATAAAACTTGTAATAAGGTATGCAAGTATAGTGATATTATATTATTATAATATTAATAAACTCTACTAATAAGTGTATTAATTTAGTAGGTAACATATGTTTTGCCAATTTTACAACAATTCATAACAATTATAAGTTTACAATGAATATTAAAATAATTTATAGTCTAAACTTATAATTAAAACTATAAATAATAATCAATGTTTAACTATGACATATTCAAAAGTCAATTTAATTAATAGATAATAAGTTTTTGCCCATATTTCATAAAAAACAGTTAATATCTAAAGGCTAAATTCAATTAATATGGTTTATTAAAAATAAAAATATTTCTATAAAAAGGGACTTAAAAAGCTTCCATTCGGTTTTTAGAATTTAAAGATATTATTACAATAATTTTATTAAGTAACTTACATATTATAGTACATTATTGTGAAGGAAAAAACCCAAATTGTCTATATATTTGTACTCACATAATTGATATTATTAATAGTATAAGAAAATGATAAGTACAATTCATTTTTTATTAATTTATTAAAAGACTGCTGATATTTTTGAAAACAATAAATAATAACAAATAATTCTTATACTTGAAAAGATGGGTTGCGTTTGGGTCAGAGAGAGAAAAGAAATATTGCGCTAACATCCTCTTAACATTGTGAAAATACAATTATTATATTTTATTCATAGATATTCAAGATATGGATAAGCTGCATGTTTATTAAACTGTCTTAAATTGTGAGAATGTTTGCTATTTACTTCTTTTAGAGAATGTTACCAATATTGTTTAAATATAATAAAAAGAAATACATTTAAAATTCATAAAAAAATCATCAATTCAAGTCCTTATCATCTAAAAACCTGAATAACCTGAATGTATAGACGAATATACATGGATTATACATATCTGTAATATTGAATGATACATAATTGTATTTAAACACATTTATTTGCTTTAAATAATTTAATTTTAAATACATTTTAAATGTAAATAATTTTTAGATATATTTTAAAAAGTAAGTAAATAACAATGGTATGAAACATTATATTTTCATAATTTTTATTATATTTTAATCTTTGAAGTTAGAATAACAGTAATGATGATTTTTGTTTTTATTTAATTGATTAATTTTAAGATAACAATTTCGTTGCTTTGAAAATATTTTTTAATAGTGTCATTTAAAAAACACAATAGGAAATTTTTAATATTTTATTTTATTCTATAATTTTTAACTATTAATTGATTTCTAGTATAAATTAAATAATATTACACTCATGTAAATAAATAATTATATAAACAATTGTTATTAAAGATGGTCATATAGAATATAAACTTCTTTATATTATAATATGATAAATTGATAAATATTATAAATTAATTCCAGGAACATTTTCAAGAGTTATTAAGGTGCGAGTATGTTCTTGGGATGATTAAAATAAGTTAAACTTAAGGGAAATTGGTAATAACAAAATATTTAAAAGTAGTTTATGTTACTTTATAAGTAACCTAGAACTTATTCAACTAGGCAAATCAATTTAAGATTACAAGTTAATAATATTGAATATAATTATTATAAGAATGATTCAATAGAGATTCTGCAGTCGCTTTGTAATTGTTATATTTATATTTAAGTTATACAATTTCAATAATCCCATTAAAAATTAGTTTAAATCATGACAGCTAAATTAATGTATATTAATGGCATGCAATAAAAGATTAAAATAGAATAAATACAAATACAATCTTATTCAAGGTTATTAGATATATATGTGAATCCCTATTATAAATTTGAATGGGGTGAAATATAGATTATTCCCTATCCTATTAATGGGCATTAAAAATATCTATAAAAAGATACATATTGAATCAATTTAATAATTTTGTTGAACTTGATTACCATAGATAAATGAGTATCATTAATTGGGAGACCATGGTAAAATGGAATGCATTTGGATAGTGGTGGTAATAAAATCACTAGGGAACCAACACATTATTTTTAATTGGTTTTAGTGAGGTCTAAAGTATTATACTGTATAATATTGTATATATTTCACTAATGTTGTATATGTCTCATGGCTCTAATGTGGATGCAGTTGTCTTCATTTGTTCTGCTGGTGCTCTATAACAAATATTATTAAATTATTATTAAAATAGTAAATATACATGCATTTATAAATCAATTTCACACATCAAAATTAATTTTTATATGGAAATACAAAATAGTACATTTGACTTTGACGTGCAATTCTTTGAATTTAAGTTAAAAAAAATTATTTCTACTTTGATATTACTGTGGTAAAATGAATGTTCAGTCACTACAGTAATGATTTATGAAAACTAAAACTATAAGTATATCAAAATCCTATTTATTTATTTAAAGTGCATATTTTATATGGAATGATTGGAGCGGATGAACTACCAGTAACATAAGCAGCAATAATACACTTTAAAAATTTAGTTCAGTTTGCCTTAAGTGGGACGCCACACATCTGGATCTTCCATTAAAGTTGTGTGATGTCCGCCCATGGGTTGAGAGACGTTATCAACAGGAGAAGCAATAGCTCCCATGTCTTCCCTAGATCCTCTATTTAGTAGTAAGTATTGTAACAAACACAAAACAAAAAGCCAGTGTTTTTAGAACAATAATAATCAAACACAAAGTAAACAAATATTTGACATCACCTTAATTATTATATAGTCAATAAATAAAATGTATAGATAAAACTTAAATAAGAACTTACTTTTTCCCAACTGACATGAGACCATACAATAAACCAGTACAAAATACTAAAGCACTAGCTATTAATGTACTTGGGCCAAAACATAAAAGAATTGGTACTAACGATAGCCTGAAAAAATTAATTCAAATGTAATTTAATGCAAAATTTTATAATTTTAAAAAGTTGTAATCATGCGTTCAAAAATAGTTAGTATTAAAATATTTAATAAATAAATTTCTTGATTCTTACCCAGCATATAAAATAGCTCTAGTCCAGTAGGGTTTATTTTCAGCAACATCACTAACTTTCTGCATATAATCGATAAACACGCAAAGGAAAGGTGCTTCTAATGCAATTAGTAAAATACCAAGAAGTCTGAAATTACACATAACTCAGTTTATTATAGGTATTAAATTGTATACAAAAAATTCACAATTACTACTTGATATACATACAATTGAATAATTCCACCAAACAAACAATCTGTGTTTAAAAAAATCAATCCCAGTCCATTCCAAACACCAGTGAACAAATTAACTGAAAAGAATATGTAACAATTATTCAGAAATACACCATTTGTTATGATACATACCAATGCCTGCAAATGTCCCCAATGTTCTGCTACCATATTTTAGGTGCCAAGGAATTTCATCCCTATTTTCTCCTTCATCACTGGCCCTTTTCCAAAGATTTGTAACTTTATCTCCCATAGACTATTGAAAAAAATATTATTAAATATAATTAGTTAATTTTTACATTGTACATATATAGATCAATAAAACATGCACCTACATGAAATTTAATATTATTTTTAATTAAATTAAACAATTATAAACGTGGTTTTCGAGTTTGTTTAGCTATTATGTAATGTACCTGTGTAATATAATAACAAACAGACCAATTCAAAAAAAAAAAGAAGCAATCCTTGTATTATGATATATCACACTCTACTGACTTCGATATATAGGTGTTATGTTACCTACATACATTTTTATGGCCAGATAAAATCAATATAGGTTCATAATTCTAATTATAATGATTGTTGTAAAAAAATAAAATATTGAAGTACTACCAACAATGATATTTTTAATTTAATTAAATTGTATGATACTAAATTGTAATTATTTGTCAATTTGTCTTTAATAACTTCATATTTCATACATCACAAAGTAATTTATTCTTCTTTAGAATAAATATATTTATGCTATTTTGCTATATATAAGATGTTAAAAGGAATAATTATTTATATTAAAAAAAATATAGTTATGTGTACCCAATTGACGTAAATTTTAATACAAATATATTCAGAAAAAAGTTTCACACCCCGTGGCACACATATTTTGTAATTATTGATTTGAATCAATATGTTTATTTTATTACTTGTGTTTTCAAATTTGTATTCTATAATATAAGGGCGTTATGCCCACATGTGTTGTCACCATCTAACTAACACACAGCAAATTGTGTTTTAAAAAGAATCTGTTTTACTCAGATATTTTTAATATTTAAGAAAATTGATCTATTCTAAAATTTAAAGGTGAGAATATTATCTAGGGCACCTTAAAGAATTTTTTTTATATTTTAATTTTAAAGCAAATTATAAATATTTAAGATTGTATATAGTATGATAAAAACAAAAACTATTGAAATAAAAAGTACATAGAAATGTACAACTAAATTTTTACTTTTAACTGCATTATTAATACATTATTACATTTAACTACATATTGTTATGAAAATCTTCAACTTCTTAATACAGAGGGTTCCAAAACTTTTTTAAACATATTGGAAAATTTTTAATTTTTGACAATCCACAATATGCTAATGGTATTTTGTTTAAAATGTTAATAAACAATCATTAATGATTTGATTTCATATCTGTATTAAAATGTATTCTGATTAACCAAAATAAATATACCAAATTTACCACTTTCACAGGATATTTTTGAAATATTCCAACTAAAACAAATTATTAATTTGCTTTGTATAAGTTTTATATATATATGTGTGTAAAATAACAAAGTGCACAAATATCTAAGACAGTTATTAATTATAAACAATTGAAATATGTAGTTAATCTCAATTTAAGAAGTTATTCACCGCTTATCAGGTTACAGAATAATTAAATGTATTTAATTGTACTCCAATTAGTAATAGAATTAATTGTTATTTATTAATATTGACACAGCTGTTACAATTGTTTCAAATTAAACATTATAAAAGATTATAAAAGTACTACCATTCCAAATTTTATTATTGTTACAACCAGATAAAAATTCAGTAGACTTACAATATAAACCATACAGCACATTTGCTGATGAATCTCCAAATCTTTTCAACTTTTTAACGTAATTTTTTTTAAATCTATATTTCTACAGAACAATACCTAGGTAGAATACCTTAAAATTTTTATTACAATGTCGTTCATTGATTTCTTTTTAAAAATACTTATTTTTTTTACTTGTTTTAATTCAATAAAAATTAATTGTACATTTCTGGATGTGACTGGTCATTGTATTTGTTAGTATATAACACGATAAAATAGCTTTAAAATAAAAAAAAATAAATATGATATAAGTTTAAAAGTTTTTAAGATACATCAGCAAATGTGGGGTAGGTTTGGTTGTTCAAAAAAAAGTTGAATCGCCCATAACTAAAAAATTTTAACTTTCTTTAAAGAAGTTTTTTTTATAACACAATGAACTTATTTTTAAATGACACCTGCCGGTTACTTCACACATAACACATGGTCTATTAATTTTACATAATATATTATGATTAAAATTATATTGAAATAAAACTATTATATGTTTTATAGCAAAACGCTGATTAGTAGACCAATCTAAAATATTACTACCTTCTTAACATATTATTATTAGATATTATAATGAAGCAATTTTTAAAGGCGCTTTTTAAAAAAATGATTTGTTTCCAAAAGCTCTGTAACAAATTCACAATATTATATTCTTATTTGAAGCAAAGCTCAAAGAAGGCATATTTGATGGGACACAAATTAGAATTTTCACAAAAGATGAAAGGTTTCAAAATTATATGACCAATATTAAAAAAATTAGCATTTCAGTTTTAATAATATAGTAAGTATCAACATTTTTATGCAATATATAAAAGATCCCATACAAACAATCAGTGATAAATAATAGGTATATTAGAACATATTATAGAACTAAAATAATCATTAAATTACACTTTTTGACAATTTGGATTCATTAAGAGGTTTGCGCACCATTTGTTTTCTCTCACTGAGCCACACTCAACATGACAAATATGCATTCAACAACTAATCTTGTTTAATTAATTTTAAAGCAAGAGTGAATACGCCTATGATAACATCAGTATAAAAATTGAAATATCGTAACACCCAGCCAATGTACAAACACAGCTAATATTCCTATATTTGATAATATGTCTATTCAATCTAATATTTAGATTTATTCTGCTAAACAAAAGTTTGCTAAGTTGGGCGTGAGTCAAAGAGAGAAAGCAATTAATAGTGCTGACATAATCTGAAAAACGAGTTTAACATTTGTATAAAGATATCAAACTATAAGACATTAGTATGATTGTTGGTTTTTTTTTTTAAGTAACAAAGAGAAGAAAAAAAATGATTAAGCTTCCAGGAGCCATCTAAACAAATATCTAATAAAATAAATAATTTTGTAGAAACTTTATTAGTATTTAATTTAAATTTAGTTCTAAGAACAGAACATTTTAAAATATAATATTTGTTAATACAACAATAACATACTACGAGGTCATCCATTTAACATAAGACCCTCATTATTTCAGAAAACACTTAAGTTTTTAAAAATATATTTTTTACATCATTTTAATTTTTAAGTCTACATAACAACATTTTTGGAAAAAAATTATCATTATCATTATTATAAGTTTTTTTTTACTTTATAGAAATGTAGAAAGACTACATACATTTGTAGTTTCATATTCTACAGCACAATATTATCCAAAGTATTTCAATCTATAAAATCAAATTTTGGACAAATAGTTTAAACTTTAAAGTATGTATAGACGAGTGGAGTAGTAGACCAACATTTTTCAGGGTACCTCTTAAAAAAGCATAACATTTAAACAGTACCTAGTAATAATATATTTTTTTTATAAATATATTGTTTTCTAAATAATTAAAATTAAATAAGAAAAATATTTTCAAAAACGTTAATAGTTTTTGAAATAAAGAGTGTCTTACATTAAACGGATCACTTTGTAAAGACAATATTCCTATTTAACTATACACCTTGTGGCCGGTATACCCAAGTTGCAAAAACATTACATGTGATAAAAAGAAACTGTTTTAATATTTTTAGGTATAACTGCAAGTTTGGAAATAATTTGGTATTTATCTAGTAATTTTAATCATTTTATTTTGAACTCCATTAAATGCTTTGTTAATTAGATAAATAGGCAGCAACTAGCATTCATTAGTGATTACTGATTACCTACAGATTTAGTACCTAATTATCAAAATATAATTGTATAAATACTAAATTAACCAAAAATATGCAGCAGCAGAATATCTATAAATAAAAGGTTATAGGCTATCATTAAATTGATTAAAAGAAAACACAAGTAGGGAAAACTGTAATTCAAGCTTGAATTAAACATTGAATTCCATATTTATAGTATTGGGTTTCTGTAACCTTTTTTTTTCTTTTCTATAAACTACAGTTAAATTGTTAAACACATAATATGTTTTAAAACCTAAGATTAAATAAATAGTAAATACATACCTATACGTTTATAACACCTTTGAATACAATTTTAAAATTAATATGTTGGCTTGTACATTTCTGCATAATTAATCAATGTCTGGTATGATATTTAAAACAACATTGCACAAGTTTGCTTCTAAAGTCTGTTTTGTAAAACAAAGGCATGGCCTATGTTTGTTTTTATTATTGAAAATAGAGTTTCATAGAGATATGTCGATTTAAGAAGAATTAATCGGAATTAGAAAAAATAAGGCAACACTTTTGCTGTTGTCTTAACTAAAGTCTATTAGTTCTTTTTCGTGAAATTCGGATTCAATAGAGGAATTTGCTCTATAAAAAGTGTGATAAAATTCGTCCAAGTAATAATAATTGTATTGTTATTATTCTTCACCACACTACTGTTTTTTGGAGAAAAATAGACCTAACCATGTTTCAACATAATGACTTTATTCCGATAATAATTTTGACAATATATTTGAATTAATTTTTAATCCTTCGATGAGTCAGATTTATAACAAATTAATATTATAATTTAAAATAATACCTATTTTTTTTTCATTAAAATTTATAAAAATTTGAGATTTTTTTAAGAATAATAAATCAAAAAAGTGGTTTCAAAGGTTTCAAAATTAAATAACAAAATAAAACCTGTTTTAAAAATTATTATCAGAGTAAAACTCAAGTCAGTACGTCGAAACACTTATAGGTGTAATTTTCTCCAAAAAATGATAGTAGAAAATGTATAAATGGGTTATAAAATAAAATATATTTCAACCTCCCCACTCCTTCAAATAAACACGGCAAATAAAATGGAGTATTTTACTCAGGAGTTATGACTTGTGGGTTGATAATATATGACCGAATACTGTAAAATCCTAAGTTGACCAAAATAAATTAGCATAAACACATAACATCTTTTAAACTTAGAAATGTATATGTATAAGTGTATAACATAGGATTAATAACAATTACAACCTACAATATTTGATTAGATAACACAATGATACTTTCTAGTAACGATGTAACAATATATTATATTTCAAATAAAAGTAATCATAACCCTAAGTATTAAAAAATATGAATAATTTAAAGATAATAACATTATGTTTATGCTTAAAATTATTTAAGTCGGTATTAGTTTATTAATTACAATATCTTTACTACAAAAAAATTGTTGTTGTTACGTAATTTTAGGATTATAAATCCCTCGATAAATCCTCAATGAATTTAAATAAAATATTACAATCATAAAGTGGTTATGAACACTCAACATAAAAGTGTACCTATATTAATACCTCACATTGTTAACATTATGACTAATTTACAAAAGGAAAAAAAATAATGACTAATATCTAGGCATCGTGTAAAATTATAGCAATAAAATGATCTTACATCTAATGTATCAAATCTTAAATTATTCCTGGCCTTTACAATGACATGATACCACCCTATCTATACAACACACAAATGTCATACAAATACATAGATAGGCGTGTATTAAGTAGAGACAATGAAGACCTCTGATGTGGATTAGTGGTCTGTATGTGACTTGTAGGGTCATGGGTTTGATTCATTAACAATGGCTTATTGTTGAATCAAATAATTATTTTAAACGAGATTTTAGAATAGATAAGCCAACAATTATTTTCAGTTATCTAAAAGTTGATATTATGGTTTTTTTAAGAATTATTCTAATCTTAGAACCAAGTAATAGTCTTTCAAATTTACAAAAAACTATTTTTAAATAATGATAGATGTACTCTTTACTATTATTTTCATAAAAAATATTAGGGCATTTGGAAAGTAACTTGTCGAAGTATTGTATTTAATTTATAAGCCATAACTTTTATGATGGTTCCAGTCAGTCAAAAAAAAATTGTTTTTAGACCCTCTGCTGTGACAAAATTGTGAGACTTTAGATGGTACAATTTAATTTTAATGCTGTAAAAACAATAACATTTCTTAACATCTCCCCTAAAGAACGGTGGGAGCTTTTTTTTTAAGTTTGAACTTTTGACAATATTATAATATTATACAAATTTCAGTTTTTACAACATCTTTTCATCAGAAATTAATATTTCTAAAAAATTCTTTGACCATTCTTTAGGTATAATTGTTAGGATTGTTAAAGAATCAAAATTGCACCAACTTAAGTCTTACAATTTTGTCACAGCCGAGGTATGTTTTAACTCGAAAAGTAACCGTGTACTTTTTTCTAATTTAATATACTGATATGTGCGTGCGAGTGCCAAAACGCCAGTTCTTAGAATGTGGATATGGGTCTCGACTTGTTGACAGACACTGCAGTGTGTGAGCACACACACACTAATGTTCATTTACACTAGCACACAATGACATGGCTCAGTTGTACTTGCCACATGATTGCCTAATTCTAGAAAATGACCGACTACGCACGTCTTTATAGAACCAACAACTGCCTCGAGCTACTAACATATTAATTATTATTTATTTATTTTAGATCTGTAATTAAAAAAAATAAAATATATACAATTCAATTTACCTTATAAATTAATTATTAAAAAAAATATATAAAACAAAATTTGGTTGATTTCAAGAAGTTTGGATGTTGTTTTTGAAGATTTTATTTTTTATTTTACATATTTTTAATTGATATTTTGACATATTTAGGTACCTATAAAAAAATAGGTTTAATTAATTACAGTTTAACTATTCTAATTGGAAGTATCAGTTTTATTATTAAAATGCTAACTTAAATCATTTTTATATCAGCTATACCGAATTGTACATAAGATAAATTAATTAATCTATTAAAAGGCTATCGAGGTTATGTAAATAATTAAGCAAAGTATTCGGTTTTCATTTTGTTAAATTAAATGCTAAGTATGCCAAAAATGTTAAATAAAAAGACCATTTTAAAATATTATGAATTATGATATTACATTTCTTGGAATATTATTAGGGAATGTGTTTATTTGTAAATGAAAATGTTTATTAAAATAAGCTATTTGAAAAATCTGCCCAATTTTAATCATCCTAATTAACATAATATCAGTTTCATTTTACATATTTTGCATATACTTAACCTATTTAATGCATATTTATAATTTACATGCTTTAGATTAGGTATTATTATTAAATTTTGGAATAAGAACTATTTAAAAAACTCATGTAACAACATCCCATGTTATAATAAAGTGTACTTTATTTGCAGTTCACAATTAATATCAATACAATTACAATCAGATCATTATTATTTATTACTTTTGAAATAATTAATTATTATGATTGCATCGTTATTATTTATTACTTTGGAAATAGTAAATTATTAATAGTTGAATGTGCATTCAACTATTAGCAACAGCATATTTGCAAGTTTTAAAATTCATTATGTGTATTTTTAAATTCTGTGTGCATATACCTACCTATGCATTTCTCATTTTGTATCATATAAGGTATAATAATTTTTAAATCATATTTTTAAAGTTTTTTTAGCATATTAGTGTATTCCTAATTACCTATATCAAATAGATATAAAAATTAATATTAATATTACCAGTATATAATTTTCTTGTTAAAATAATAATCGACATTAATTTAGTAAATTATAAAAAAATACAACTTTTAGGTATCTAGGTAAAAGCCTAGGTGCCGGTTTAAAAATAATAAAAATTGGTTTTGCAGATGTTTAAAAATACATTTTATGGCAGTGTTAAGGTATTCCCCAAACTGTTAACTATAAGGGGTCAATAGTTTAATACATTTTTTCAACATTAAACGACTTGCCATCTGGACAGGTTGTCTAGTAAATGTGTCCAACGTGTACCTATTTTTTTAATAATAAATTTTGAATTAATATAAGTATAAGTAGGCTGTATATGTTGTACTATCCATATTGAACAATTATAGAAAATATTTAAGCATTAGGTATCACAGTCTTGGGATGTAAAAGGTCCTCGAGAAGAAATTATACAGAAATAATCAGTACCTATTTATTTTATCTTTTTATTATTATTATTAGATGCTACCCAGTCAATATTATTATAAATCTAGAAACCATCGCGGAAATTCAAAAGTCTACTTCCCCACAGCTACAATAATACAACGAAATTACGCCTACCTATGCATGTTAGCCTACTTACAGAAGAGCGTCAAGTATTACACTCGAAAGAAAAATCAATAATTCGATGTAATAAAAAACATAATAATAATAATAATAATAATAATGAGAACAAGAACAATAAGAATCTAATGAACAAGCGTCATTAACACGGACTCACCATGATCGAAGAGCGCGGTCGTGCGTGGGCGGGTGGAGCTGGAAGTCGAGCTTTGGGGCGCAAGTGTGTGCGGGTCCGTTGTCAAACGGGATGAAAACGGGTCGCAAACGGATATGGACCACCAAGGATGCTGCCGATTATTAAATTTGTCTTCACAGTGCAGTCGGTTGAAATAAAAGCAACGGTTATCGTCGGAAAATGATAAAACGAAATGTTATTATTACTGCTATCGTGAGACGACAACTACAACGACGCGTCCGCAACGGCAAAATATGTTGTGACTACTGAGTACAACTGACTTGTGATTGTAAGCTGGAATACTGGACTGGGGTCGTCGTCATCGACGTTATCGCTTTTATCGTCTGAGATAAGACGACGACGGCGGCGGCATTAGCAGTAGTCGTCGGTAGCAATAGTGGCCCGTCGGCCGGACAACAACAACGCTAGAACATTTTCCACTCTTTCCCGCGACTGCTTTTCGCGTGCGACCACTACGACGCCGATCGTTATCAGTGCGCTTGCTCTCCGTTATCGGGAAATTTCACGTATTTATCATTTAAAATAGTAATAATTACTATATATTATTTTTCATACACCGTCGTCGTGTAAATACCCAAGTCACTTATACGCATTATTATTATTATTATTATTATTATTATTATTCCGCGTTCGTTGTCGGTTCAATCCGCTTCGCGTCGCTTTTCTCGTGTCGTATCGGCTCGCGTCGACTCCATCCGTCCCGGCCGACAGTAAATATAATAATAATAATAGCAACTGATTATTAGATATTATACTTTCGTGGAGGTATACACCACCGTGTGTTATTACGGTTATTGCGTCAATTCCGTCGGCTCCGCGGCGGTTCTGTTCCCACCCGTCCACTACGTTTTCCGGTGTTACTTCTGTCACTGTTGCTGCTGCCGCCGCCGCTGTTGTTGCCGCTCACATCGTGTGTTTGTCCGTTGGAGTTTGATCTGTTTCACTGCTGCGCTGGTGCTCGGCCGTCGTTTCGCCACCAACAATTATTTTGTTCGGATTTCCCGTAAAATGGCTACGGTTAACTTGGAATCTATTTTACCATGGCCGGAATACTTTAGACAGGTCTTGAACAGCACGAGTAAGGATCACATCCGTATTATTTTCAAAATGTCCGTCCCCGCCCCGGCCGCCCGTCCCCCGCGTTCCGTTATTGCGTCGTTTGTGCCGCCGCCAAACCGATTGATCGCGAATCGCGGTTTCCGCAGTCTCTGTCCCCATCGGTTTACGATTGATTCCGAACTTTTCTGAAAAACTTAGATACCCTATCCGCGTCAGAAATTTTGGAGGTTAATAGGCACGAGGGTTATTCTATTCGTTTATTATTATTATTATTATTATTATTATTAATTATTATTATTATTATTATTATTATTATTAATTATTATTATGGATATCGATATGTGGTTGTCGTGACTCGTGAATTCGTGCTCGTTTACCGAAAAAATATTTATGATGGGTTACAACTTGTTAATATTTAAGATATCTACGTGTGGTTTTTTAAATGCCGAGTATTCCTGATTTGAAATGAAACATTTAAATGAATATTTGTGCTTTTACACAAACAATATTATTATCTCTATTTAATTGGTCTTTTTAATATTATATAGACATATTAAAGTTATTAAAATCATATTAATGATTAATAGAGGAAACAAAATATAATTTTTAAATAATTCAATGGGACTTCAGCAATAGTGCTTTTGATTTTTTAAGTACAATATAATTTTTGGTTATAATTGGTAGTTGAATTTTAAAATAGCAAAATTATTTTACAAAATTACTAGTTATTCCATAACTCTAGTAGGTATCTAATATAGGTATATTATAAACAACTGTTGTACATGTCTCAAAAAAACATAAATAATAATTTGTTTTAAATTTTTTTTATACAGTTATAAAGCATAGGTATATATAAGGAATCTCAACATTTACATCTAATAATATAAACTGTTATAATTTTTTATGTAAGTTCTTACCATCAGTCGGAAGGACAGATTATTAAACACATTAATAATTAATTGCATCTTTGTGATTTATGTGAGATACTAATTCTTGTTATACATTTTGCTACAGTGTCGGCCTGGCCATGGCTGCTGGGCCGCAAATGCGCCCCTCCGTTTTTTTTAGGGTCTCAGACATTTTTTCATTTACTTGATGTGTGCCTGTTCTATATAGGGAGTAAGGACCCCGTAAAGTATTTGTCAATATATTTAACCGTACGCAATTTTTCTTTACAGATGCTTGCATATTATAGTGTGAGCTGGGCACTATAATAGTGCAAGTGTCAATTAATGAGTAGGAGGAGGTCTTTTTGGATTAGTTGTACTACTGCAAGTTAACTTAGGTTTTATATCTTTCCTTAAAAACAATGGGCTCAGACGAGTTCACGAGGGCCCCGCTCACCCACCCTGCAGTGGCTTCGCTGTTGGCTTCAGCGATCATGAAAATGTTGCATACAAAAATATGTATGATTTATAATACTATACATCTACTTATACCTATATATATATATAATTAAATATTAAACAATGATGAAGATTTTACATTTTACTTTTGAAAGTTTATGTGAATAATATTATGCATATATATAGTTTATGAATTTGTCTTTAAAGTTAAAATTCTATAGGTAATATAAATATAATTTTGGTTTTCGTAATTTCGTTTCTATGTAATTAATAATTATTATTTATTATTTTGCAGCTTCAATTATTTAATAATTTCATAGTTTATTTCTCTAAACGAATGTTTCCCTCGTTAGACTTCGCGTTAATATTATACGTAGTGATTTTTTAATCTTGGTCGCTCTATTTTTACTTAAATTGTACATTTAATATTCAAAATTTTGGTTTTCAGAATTTTTAAATACTCTTGAAGATTATTTTGCAATACAAACTTCAGTTTTTAATATAGGAATCCTTTTTTTACTTTTAATGTAAATTTAGATACATCCACGTTTACAAGAACATCGTCTGCTAAATAACTTGCAGTAAAAATGAGATTCTCATTAAAAAATAGAAGTTAGTATAACCACAGGACACTCTTTAATAGTAGTACAAAAAATATCAGGAATTTTAATATATTGTTTTTAGGTATACTTAAAAATCAGAATTTGAATAAATGTATTTTTACAGGAAAAAAGGTGGTGGGTTTTTTTTCTCCAAAATGTCTAGTAAATTTTGTATTTCATGATGAGGCCCCTTAAAAAAACTGATCCGTGGGACTTCTGTGTGCCAGGCCAGCACTGTTTTGCTACAACCAGAATAGTCACAAAATATTTAAACTCCTTTTAATAATGATAATACATAGTAATTTCAGGACTTGAACTTACAAAAATATAAACATAAATCATAACAATGGATAATCATAATTTGTGACAAATTAAGTTTTTAAGAAATGAAATTTCGTACCATGTTATTATGAAATAAAATTGGCACTTGAGAGGTATTATCACTAATTATATTTTATTAGAAAAAACAAAGATCGTATTTGTAAAAATTATTACAATTATTTCTAAAAGTCACTATTAGCTTAATAGCAACTATTATGTATGTATAATTTATACATACATAATATAATTATATTTATAATAGGCATCGCATGGAATGCAATAAAATACACTTATACATTATTTCAATAGTTTTATATATTATCATATGTGTTTATAATGTATGCGATAAGCATTAAAAAAAAATTTCTTTTTTCATAAAAAATAATCATTTCTCAATGAGGTATTATATATTTTATAATCAACTGCCCCATTGAATATAAAACCATTGGCAAATAAGCCTTTTTAAAATCATCATAAAATACTTATATTTATTTTATAAAACTTGTTATCATGATTGTTACCTAAAAAAAATGTGCTTAAAATCATTAAAATAATTACTTAAATCTGAATTTCTTTAATTACTTATTAGTTATTACAAATAAAGGCACCTGA
Organism: Acyrthosiphon pisum; assembly: GCF_005508785.2. Lineage (NCBI taxonomy): Eukaryota > Metazoa > Arthropoda > Insecta > Hemiptera > Aphididae > Acyrthosiphon > Acyrthosiphon pisum. The sequence continues at coordinate 42,109,357 of NC_042493.1, read as the reverse complement.
TAAAAAAAAAATTAAAACAATTTTTTTAAAACTATAAAATTAAGTTAACAAAATACATCTGAAAAAAAGTCTTGTACTTTTGATGTAATGAATTCATGCAGATGACTCGAAATGGTGTAATTTAACATTGCTTGCAAAATATGCTGAATGACACCAAATTTTATCATGTACCTTGTTATTAAATGCACAATTTGAACAATTTGGTCAGCATTGCATTCACATTTTTTCCATGTAATTTTTTGAACAGTATATTTTAATCATTTTCAAAATATGTAAAAAAAAAAAATTAAATATAGGTACCTAAATGTGCATTTTGAGTAAATTTTATTTATTTTTATGAACTCATAATTTGAACACTTCAGAAATTGTTATTGGTTTTTCCTGGACAGATATTGATTAAGATTGTGGTGTTATCCAAGTAACAAAATATCAATTTTATAGTATATAATTTTATATTATACAATATAAATCAAAATGCCTTAACAACAATTATTTGTCAAACATTTTTTTAAATAAGATTACTATCCAACCACTTAAATGTAATACAATACACTATAGTCAGCGTCAAATGAACTGGCTGTTGATGACTTTGCGGTACGTGTCGTTCTTACACTTTACACCACCATAATTTTATTTGAGGCGTTCTACCTATACCTATTCTTACCAATCCAGTTTCTGCATGTGCCCGTTACCTAAAATATAGTTTTGAATGGCTAGCGTTGACTGGGAGCAGAGTTATCAGCCGCCAGTTTATTAGATGCGGACTCACAATGAGTCAATAATACAATATTACAATACACATTTCCAAGACCTTCAATGAAGTATATAATAATTAAATCAAACAATTGTTCAAAGTAAAACTAGAATTAGAATTTCTTTAAAGATTTGACTGAAAAGTACTTAAGAAGGTGATATTTTAAAAGTATATCAATAATTTTTTATTGGTTTACTAATATAAAAATAATATGTTTTATTTATTGTTACAAACGTCTTTTGTTGTTCTTCTGTAGATAGTTATCTTATATTGTGAAATATGAGTTAGTTTTAATTGAAGAATATAGAATAATATTGGTAATTAGACATTCATATTTTTATTTTGTTTGTAATAATTTAACTGAGTGTCAAAACATTTTTTTTTCTATTTGTTCCTTTTTGAGATTTGTTTTAAATGTTTCAAATGGTTTCACACTTGTGTTACTTATTTGACCATAGAATTATGCATCTTTTCTATATTTGATTACTTTTTTAACTACTCATTTGATTAATTAACTATTTTGATAGTTTGATAGACCATATTAAGTTTTATTTCTGATAAGTTAAGATAAATAATTAATATATATATTATTAACTAATTGTAGCTATACCTTAACTATATTTAAATAAATTATATATACATTTGTTAGTAAGTTTATTCTTTCTTTTACAGAAAAACCAGCATATTTGAAACCCATTGATGGTCCAAAACCAGTGTTCAATAAAGAGTTAAATGAAAAAGTATCTTTGTATCAAGGCGACCTTACAAAATTAGCAATAGATGTTATTGTTAATGCAGCCAACTCTAAGTTAGCCGGAGGAGGAGGAGGTAAAAATATATTTAAATTTTTATCTTATCTAATCAACTATCTAATAGATATTTAAATATTTCATAGTTGATGGCGCTATTCATAAAGCTGCTGGCCGAGAACTTCAGGCAGAATGTGCTGCGTTAAATGGTTGTAAAACCGGTTGTGCCAAAATCACCAAAGGGTATAAACTCCCTGCCAAGTGTAAGAAGAAAACCCCATTAATAATATTATTACATGTATTTATATACAGAAATACCTGAAGAAAAAAAATGTATGCTACCTCACACTCATTATTCAAAAAGTATTAATATTTTTATCCTTAAATTTTTTTTGAATTAAAACAGTTTTAATTTCATTTTTAAAAGCAAAATATTTTTCTGAATTATTTTGATACATAACAATCAAATTTAAGATGAGTAGTTTATGAGTTATAAGTATTTAAAGTTTAAAGTCGCTGAGTAGTGGACCAACATTTTGAGGTGGCCCCGCGTACCACTCAACAATTTCCTAAATTTTATTTTTATGAATCAAAATACTTGGAAAAATATTCTCCTTTGAAATATGAAATTAAAATTATTGTCATTCAAAAGGTAAAAAACATAAAAAATCATCAAACATCAAAAATATTTTTAAAAACTATATAAATTTTTAAAATGTTATTTTTATTGACTAGAAATAAAGTAAAATTTTTTTTTTTATAAATCATACTTTTTGAAATGATGAGTGTTAAATGATAACAGAATCACCCATATATAGCCTACATATAATTTGGACAGGAAAACAGAAAGGTCATTTTGAATCATTCCTTTACTCTATTTAAGCTTTAACCCTTTAAAGAGTAAAGATATTACCACAATATGTGTGTGATCGAAGATTGAGCTGTGATTCTATTCCATATCATTGGCTGTCATAAGAAAAAATAGTTTTAATTGTAACAGTGTTCACTTAAGAGTAGAGGATAACATATTTTACTAAATAATATCAATATTGTCTGTAAAACAATCTACTCAGTGAAACTTTCTATTCAAAAAAAACTAATTATTTCTCCCATAACTTGATATATATTTTCATCCACTAATTATTTTCTGTTTTAATTGTATGATGTTAGTCATTTATTTAGTGCTAGTAATTTAAAAGAAAATAATAATTTTTTCCTTTGTTTATATTATTCAACATCTATAAATAGTTAAAATTAATCGTTTTAGATATTATACACGCGGTTGGGCCAAAAGGAGAAAATCCGGAAGAACTGCAATCAGCTTATCAAAACAGTTTAGATTTGGCTGTTGAAAAGAAGTTAAGAACAATTGTAAGTATTTAAATATAAATTAAATTAATATTATTTTTATTTAAAAATTTTTTTTAACTATCAATATTTTTAATTTCAGGCATTTCCGTGTATTTCTACTGGCATTTATGGTAAATTTGACTTATTTTAAACTACATTATATAGTTTAAATTTAAAATATTAAATGTATGAAAACATGTTTAGGGTATCCGCAAGAAGAAGCATCCATTGTTGCCTTGAAAGCCATAAGAGACTTTTTAGAGCATGATCATAACTTGGTAATATAGTAATTTTTACATTAATAATTTTATACATGTTTTTAAAAACTAAATTATCAATAAAACCCGTTAGTAACAAAAAAGCTAAAAAAAAATATTATTCTAGTTTAAGTCTAAAGTATATTTTATAAAGCAAATATGGATGCAATAAAATATTCAGTTGATTTTTCTATATCTGTCTATCAGGTGCACAATATACCAAATATAGTTTCATAGGCCAAAACTGTGCTCTTAGTCTGTTATTATTCATAAATATTAAATATGAGAATTATCACTATTGTAAAATTGAGTTCCTGACTTATATTATTTCAATTGTAAAATTTAATAGTAGACTATTTCAGATACTTTCATAATCTTGTCTTTTAAATTTATAACAATTATACTTATTAAATCATATACTTAGATCCTAAAGTGTTGTTTTTAAAAATATATCATACCATTTTACTTGTTTGATAGACAAATTTAAAAATAAGTAATACATTCATATTTTATCAAATTGTATTACTACAAATTGTTTTCTCAATTCAGCATTCTTTTACTAAATATTGACTAAAAGATAAACTCAAACTCAAATATCTATTTTACATTAAGTTGTGCTATTGAATTTAATTGAATTACAATTTATAACTACGAACTAATAATGTTAAATTGATTTATTTATTAGTTTAATTTTTGTAAACTCAATTTATGTATTTTGTATTAATATTTCTTTTTCAGATTGAACGCATAATATTCTGTGTATTTCTGGATACTGACAAAGAATATTATGAGAAATATCTACCATTATTTTTCCCTCTCGAGTAAGATTTATATTATGCATTGTAAAATATACTAACCTTTTTTACAGCATTAAAAATAATCATTTATACATTGTTTTAATTTGTTTTAATTTTTTTATATTATCAATATTGTAGTGTATTAATACAGTTTGTTAATTGTTTAACTTATAAAAACATTTAAATATATATCAATCTGATGAAAAATTTTTTTTTAATTCTTATATGTTAATATGTGTTCCGTGCAACTTTTTCTATTTCCTAGCCCTATAACTGTTTGATAAATTCTGTTTCAAGAGTTTTAAAACAATTGTCCATTTATACCTATTATATAAAAGTTCATTCATAACATAACCATTGAGCTTATGTTGTGCATTTTATGAAGATGTATAGTAAACAATATAATCAATATTAATAGAAAAATAATATTCTGTGTTATGTGTTACATGCTTACACCTTCCAGAAATTAAATTGTTAATATGGTTTAACTTAAATCATCACAATTAGAATAATATGTGTTAAAATGCATGTATGTACTTCAAATGTAATTTGAATTCATAAAGATCTGAAAGATTATAAATATATACAAAAAAAAAAACCTATTATTTCTATTATTATCCATTCTATTATTGTTTATTTTGTTAAATTACAATCTTCAATATGTTAGAAACCATCTATCTTATGTATCTCCTGATAATATAACCTTAATTAATCTCATATTTGTCACATGTTGTTTAAAATATAGGTTCCATAATAAACTAACATATTTTTGAAACATTGAATCATACACACTACTTTGGTCATTGCCTTTTCCTCCAATAAGGAATTAAGAATATATTAAATAGATTATTATCAAATTTTTATATAAAACGAAAAAAAAAAAGAAAATTCCTTTAATTTCTATTAATAAATTATAATTATAATATGATTACAAATAAAATAAATAAATATTAAAAATAGGTATATTTCTAAGACATATTTAACCAAAAAAAAAAAATTATTATTGAAATATTAACAATAAATTATACACCAAATAAATGTGCACGTATTTCAATTAGACTTAATCAAAGTTACCATGTTATCAACTGTTACTCTCCCTATTTATAATAAGGTACATTAGCTGTGTTCTAACACAATGCCTTTCTTAATATATAGTTAAGAAAATGTAAAAAAAAAGTGGCTAAAATCAATTAAGTACAGTTTTATTCAAATCAAAATAGCCAATCTTATATTTTAAATTGATCATATTATAAGTTAAGCGGGGTCCAAATGCATCATGTCTTAAGGAGAGTAATATTTAGGCAATTTACATGACATATACATTTGGGCTATGTCTTAGTGTCAGTAGTAAATGAACATTAGTGTGTTGTGTGTGTTTCCGAGAATCACTTTAATACCGCGTCAAGCAACCACCGGATGGAATTCTTGCACACGCACGCAATTGTCAATACTTCGCGAAAAATAAAATATATTCGTGTTTGCATATAAGACTGCTAAAAGCGGTAGTATAGGTATTATACATACTTCCTAAAGGTCGATTGTAAATTCGAAAAAAATGGTTGAATTTATAAGCTTCTAGACTATGCTCTTTATGAATCACTTTTTTGATTTAAAATCGGATGTGCCCAAAATAAATACAAATGTAATCTAATTATTTTTTGAGATTTTTAAAACAAAATCTTAATTTAAAGTCCTTTAAAATTGAAAATCGATTTCTTTAAAAGCCTAGATATTTTGTCGAAGAATTGGTACATTTTTAAAAAATTAATATCAAATATTCCGAAATATGTGTAATTTACCACCGTTTATCGATCTAAAACGCAGGGCTTGAAACCGTTTTCAAAACCGATATAAACCGTTTTAAAACCGAAACCGAAACCGTAATCAAAAACGAAACCGAAAAAAATTGGATACCGGTATTAAAGTCGAAACCGAAACCGGAAAAAATTGGATATCGGTATTATAATTTAAAACCAAACCGAATAAAATTGGATACCGGTATTAATTTCAAACCAATATCTGAAAAAATTGGAAACCGTTATTTTTTTTATTAATTGACGTGTATTTAAATACGTAAATTCCATTAATACGCATAATTAATGCTCATAATAAAATTGAGATCATAATTAAAATATTAATAACCATTTCATTATTTGAAAAATTATTAGTTGCTATATTAATAGTAATGATATAAATTATAGATACTAACAAATAATATATATGACAAATGACAATACGGGACAAACGATGATAATTGTATAGACGACATAGCCCCTGAAAATACTTTAGAAACCAGTATACAAAACCGAAACCGAAACCGAAATTTCTTAATACGGTAGGTATTACGAAGTTGAAACCGAAATCATAAAATTTCAAAACCGGTATACAAAATCGAAACCGAAACCGAAATTTCCTTATACCGGTGTTGAAAAATTGAAACCGAAATCGAAAAAATTAAAAACCGGTATACAAAATCGAAACCGAAACCGAAATTATTTCAATCGGTTTCAAGCCTTGCTAAAACGTATGAAAAATACGTGTGCTGCGTTCCCCTTATGATACATCGGCCATTTTACCAACTACTAAAATAAATAAATTACCTTTGCCGTATAATTTAAATTTGAATTAATTTTGACATTGTCCATTGTTGCGCCAACCCAAAAAATATTCATTCATGAGTATCAAAATTAAATTTAAAAATATTCAGCAGTAATACTAATATTACAGCTTTACAATGTCTTATATATTATTACCATAAAAACATCAGCCGTTAATCGCACTCTAAATGTAAGTCAATGAATAAAGACGTTATCGAAGTATCTAAATCAAAAAGTACGATCGACAAAATAAATTAAATTTTCGAAACCACATTTCTTGATTTAATATTTTGAATTACCATCAATCGATACGGACCGTTTTTAAGGAGTTCAATATAGGCAATTTTCTATGTTTATGGGCACATGGGTCATGTAAATTTGTGCATAGTAAATTAGTAAGTAATCGTTTGTGTGAGTAAATGTATAAAATAAATATTGGAGAGCTTCTGCACGAGCACGTACAATAATATGTCACACTAATTACAAATGTGAATTTTAGTGAAACGCTGAAACTTGGTATCGTATTTCCAATTATAAAGCTTACTGAGTGACATAGTATAGGTACCTATTCACTTATTATACTATGAGTATAATATGACTCGATTTTCGATATTTATTGTTTTCAATATCCAATATTTAGCTCTAAAACTTGTGATATTTTTCTATTAGAATTATCGAAAATTAACTTTTAAACAGATTAACTTTCTTTCTACAATATTGGTATATTGAGGTGTTTAAGTGTTTTTACTCACGAACCGCTCGTAATAAACCATATTTTTATTGAAAATACAAAAATTAATTTTTATACATTGATACCGCTTAAGCATAATTAATATACAATTCAAATATTAATATACAATTCAAACCAAAATCTGTAGGAATATTGTATATTATAGCGATGAATGTATAAATGTATTGATTTTACAATGATACGTACCTATTTCTTTTTTTTTTGCGCTTGTTTATAAGTAGGTACTACCTAGTCGAAATAATTATCAAAAGCTTAGGGTACCTACTGGGGGGGGGAGGTTATACGAACATTGCATTTTTGTTTTTATATTTATTAAATTTACACATCAATTGCCCGGTAGAGTACAAAATAAATGTAAATATTATAACTACACACATATTATGTGCATTTTAATTATTAAATAGCGAATAGACATAGACCCAAAATCTCATGCTTCGTCGTGTATTTACAATTCCGTCAGTTTTCCTCGTAGTCCGTACAAATTTAGAATTGTACAATAATGACTACGATTACGATTGATAATAACTAATAAGCAATAGGTAATGTAGGTACTAATATTATTAACGTTAAAATAGCCTCTAAATGTGTCTAGAATACAGATAAATAGAACAATTATTGGTATTTTTTCTTTTTTATATCCCGAGTGCAGGCTTAAAGCCCCGTTCACATGATCAAATAATTTGTCAAATATTTTATGTACATCAAACGTCAAATATTTGACAAATTATTTGATCGTGTGAACGGGGCTTAATTTTATGATATAATGTATTATATACAATGTAAGACTAATCAATTTACAATTATTACCTATCGATTCGTATCATACTGCCGTCGTAAAGCAATAGCACGAATCGACGAACCTATCCGTTTGCTAGCTTAGAACTTAACTATCTAATCTTTAGTCAATAACATGATTATAAAGAACCAGAGTTTTTACGGCATAAGCGGTACTAACTTAGTATAAGGTCTATGGGTATAAGTATATAAAGCGTGCAAAGAACCTTATAATCGTGATCAATAGCCACAACATTATTATTAATTATGTGCCAATGGCCATAGACAACACCACGGAACATAATATAACACGCAATTGTCAATAACGTTATGTATTATCTATGAGTATAGCAACGTTATCTCCGTTGACAATATTATTGTTTTATTATTTCTTATCATCACGTTGAATATAATATAATAATAATAATAATAATAATACAAAATAATAAATATCATACAAATAACGCACTCGTCCGACATCCAAAATTGTCGGCAATCGCCAATCGGCATTCCGCCATTTGCCGATCGCCGTTCGTAAAGATCAAAAAGTCTGGTAACGACCAAACGGATTGTCTGGCAACCACTAGCTTGCCTGCGATCGAAATTTCCCATCAGTCATGTCACGGGAATACTACAATTTGCGATTCGTCGTCACCACACCGACGCTGTCCATCACCGAGTACAACTGCCTAAAAGAACCTTGTAACCAGGTACGTGCAATTGTTGGAATGCTTTTTTGAAAAAATCTTATACCTACTTATGTATGAACGGTGAACGCTGTGCGCTGAGGCAACGAAACACGTTCCTTACAACACTGTTCAAGTTACATTCTTAACTAGGTACCCGCCAAAGTTAAATATGTAAGTCATTTCGGTTTGAGGTTTCGTTTGTTTGACTTTTGATCAACAAATTAGAAAACTTTATTATGGGCTTTTTCTATTATCATAGGCCCAATTAGGTGGTGGCTCCTGGTTGCTCCCTCCTGGCTTAACCCTCCAAATATTTACCTAGACTCCACAAAATAGGTACAGATACAAATTATGTTTAATATTATCATCAATATCAAAATTTTATTTACAAAGCAATTTTTGGCAACAAGTTATTTTTCTTATTACCTAATATCATAATTCATAACGAGTTAATTAAAAATTTTTCTTTAAAAAAATTAGTACAAATTTGAAGTTTTTTTTAATTTTAATTTTTTATTTGTTATATAAATTGGGAAGTTTCATTTTCAAATTATAAAAACCCCAAATTCGTTCACATTTTTTTTTAAAAATTATTTTATCAACTCGTTATGAAATATAAATCTGGTTTTTGGTGATAAGAAAAATAGCTTGTTGCCAATAATATTTCCTGGTTAAAATTAAAGAAAATTTTAATATTGATGATATTAAACAAGTAGTTGCTGAAGATGTGTACCCAAATTTATATAAATTGATACAATTAGCTTTCACTATACCTGTTAGTTACGCAACCCGCAAAAGTTCATTTTCTTCAATGCGGCGATTAAAAACTTGTCAGAGAACAACAATAAGACTAGAACAATTTTAAAAATGTATTAATATTGAATTTCGAAAGAGATGTAACTAACAGTTTTGGCACAAAAACAATTATTAATACATTTTCTGCAACTAATAGAAAATTAGTATTGATTTAATATTATTTTATGTATTTGATATTAATTTATATGCACATTTTGTATTTAAGTAAAAGTTTAATTAAAAATGTGTTATGGTACCTACTTATTTATAATTTTAAATATTTTTTTTTAATTTACTACTTAGTTTTATATGAATTTATTTGTGTATTGTTAATAGCCAGCCGGTTAGGGACTGACTAATTGTGTTTTACCTATATGATTATTTATTAATAATTAATAATTATCTACACATCTATATTTCTATAATTTTTTTTAGATTGGATTCCTAATTGGCGATAAAAAAATTAAAGTATCAAATGTTATAACTGATGAATCGTTAAACAACACCATCACAGAAGAAACAATATGTAATCAACAGTACTTTATAAATACAAAAATTATTGGATACTTAGTTCTAAAGAATTTTTATTATTTTATTTTTGATTCCAGGTGTCCATGCTTCATATCCACTACCAGATTTTTATGAACAACTATGTTCAAACCCATTACAAATAGACTACAAAAAATTGAAATACTTTTTACAGAAATGTCCAGCAAATTATGAGGTGAGTAAATAACTATTTTATGTCTAAATGTCTAGATTAGATTTTATGTTAAATTAATTATGTGCATCTACTTTGTTTTAGAAATCTATTGTTGGTTGGTACAGATTTCGTAGAAATGCTGTATTATCTCCCAGTATTGCTGATATTCGTTTCCATGCACAACTCAGTAATATTTTTGATAAAATGAGTGTATCATCAAACAAATTTCTATTTTGCATGTTGAACCATAACTATATTGGTTCCATGGATCATAAATTCAATCATATTTTTTACAGATGTGACACTGGGTAAATACTACAAAACATAATTAAATACCTAAATTTTAGACAAGTAATAATATATTATTGTTTAAAGCAGTGTCGGCCTAGTCATGGGTCTCGTAATTTTTTTTATTTGCTTGTAATTTTTAGTTGAAATTTTTTTTACATGGCCTAAAGCCATTCATTATGGGGCCACTTTTAAAAAACTGATCAGTGAACCTTTGGTGTGCCAGGCCAACACTGGTTTCAAGAGTATTATGAATACATTGTATATTAGTTCATTGTAAAAATTTTAATTTGAAAAATTATTTTCTTTTCTTTAGAAAATGCTTGAACCCAGTTAAAGTTGATATCGTGAATTTAAGTACAAAACCTTTCATCGAAGATGATAATCTTGGATATAAGACAAACATTAATTTAATCGATAACTGCAAAGCATACACAGACACTATAAATAAAGTATTTGGAAATGGGTAAGTCAACAACTAAATACAATTAAAATAGTAGTAGGTAATATTATTATTTGAAAATCGATTAAAGATTAAATTATTGAATAAGTAATGTTATGAGGAACTTATGAAATGACTATGTTGTAAAATACCTGTTTAATCATTAAGCTAATCATACCATCTTGTAAATTTGCATGATTCTCATTAATAAAAAACAGATTTCAATTCACTGAAAAGGTTTAATTTATTATTAAGCACAGGCTCTATAAAATATCAAAACATGCACTAAAATGTTTAAAAAAAATTTTTTTTTTTGTTTTGTTATACAAAATCAAATTTAATATGCTAACCTCATTAAGCTTAACTTAAGGTAAGGTTTATTGAGTTACAATTTCAAAAACAAATTAAAATTAGTACACAATATTTTATGCATACACGTACACTGTACCTACTGTTATGAATATTTTATAAGATGATATCAATAATAATCGATAATTAAGCATAAATACATTATTCTTGTTACTCTCACTATTTTAACAAGTATAATAACTATAATTTACATAACTATAAGAGGTGAATCACATGTTCATTGAAAGGTATAATAATATTAGGTACCATTTCTAATTAAATATGCAAAAAAAAATTTTTATTTTTTAATTCATTATTACTTCGTTTACCCTTAATTTTCCTTTAGTTTGTAGAGTTTCTCATGTGTTACTATAGAGGAGTAAGCATGCATTGGAGTGATGAGTCAAACTGTTTGAATCTCAAACTGGACCAAACCTTTGATGTTCGGTTTAGTATGAAATTCAAACTGTCAGACTTTTCGGCCTCAATAGTTCAAATACCAAATATTTGTAAAATTCTTCAAAAGTTATTTAAAATAATGTATAATCAGTAATCACTATTTACTATTTAGAAATAATTAGACCATTAGATATCATGTACCTACATTAATTGCTATTTTTATCATATTTATTGTAACGGGACAAATCTATTTTGGGTTTACCCATGGTAATATTCCAATACCGTGGCTGTGTTGGTAAAAACATGTTCACAATTTACATTCTATAATTCTATAATAGGTAATATGAATTACAAAAGTTCAAAATATAATTGTAATTATGATTAATGGTTGATTTGAATTTCACATGGTAAAAAAATATTGAGTTCGAGTTTGAGTTTGACTTAAAATGATTCTATGTTCATTTCGGTAGAAAATATTAAGGTTTGGCAACATTATTTTTTTAAAGTATGCAAATTTGTGGTATCAAATTTTGAAATGTTAAATATGAAAAGAAAATCTTTTATGAATTCTTAATAACAAATAGTTTGAACATTTTAAAAATGTTGATGATTTTTTTTAAAATAGAAACTTTAAATGCATATAAATATAATTAAGCCTATTTATCTTTAATATTTTTGAACTTCCATTAGTGAGATTTATAAGGAATCTAGTATCAAATTTTTCAGCTTTTTTTGAGAATATTTTTTTAAAAAAGTGGGTAATTGAGTGTCGCTATGCTGTAAAATAGGTTACGAGTGGCTTACTGTAATAGATGGTGTTAAATTTGAATACAATGATATCATAATATCATTGTATAAGAAAAACGATTCTGAGCGAAAACGGTCAGTTAGCCTATGATATTACTAAGTATATTTGATGATATTATTGTGAATAAAGTAATTTATATATAACCTATTTACGTGGAACATTTTTTTAAATGTTCAATCCTTAGCTATAAAAGTTGAACATTTTAGATTCTAAGTGAAACGATGAATGTATTGATTTTACAATGATGTGTTTTTTTTATTTTTTTATTTTAATTTTTTGTGTCTGTCATCACCCTTTAGGACAGTAAAAATGAGCGTTTGAATTTCATATTTTTACAAGATTGGATATTCACTCCATTTCTCACGTAGTGGATTTTGTTATTTCATTGTAATTCAAAAACGAATAACTGTAGATACATGAAAATTTCACCGAATGTTCATATTTTCATTTTCAATACTCCATACAATTTGGAAAATATTTTGACTCTTTTTGAGCTGTTTACGGGCATTGTCAGTTTTCAATTTTTTTAGTTTTTTTTTTCTATAAATATCAATAAAAATGTATATGTTGGATAAAAAAGCGTGAAAATATAATGCAAGGCTCCTGATATATTGCTACAGTTGCAATTGAAAAACATTGAAAATACATAGGCACAATTTTTTTTTTATAAGCATTTATAGTTCGAATTTTGACTAAATATATCAAGTTTAAAATTTAATCATTATTTTTAGTTAAAAATGTATAAAATGTTATAGCTTTTATAGCTAAGGTTTAAAAATTTAAAACAAAGTCCCATGTAAATAGGTTATATATAAATTACTTTATTCACAATAATATCATCAAATATACTTTCTAATATCATAGATTACCGGCTGACTGACTGCTTTCGCTCAGAATCATTTTTCTAATACAATGATATTATATCATTGAATTCAAATTTAACACCATACATTAAACTGACCTACTGTACAGTAGAGTGATGTCCACTTGCCAACCTTTTCTAAGTTTTTAACTACAAAATAATTATACAGTCTTAAATTTAAAAAAAAATTGTACCTAAGTATTTTTAATATATTCCAACTGCTATTGTAACAATATATCAGGAGCCTTGCATTAAATGTTCACTTTTTTTTAACCAATAAATAAAATTTTACTGTCCGTCAACAGCTCTAAAAGAGCTAAAAATATTTTCAAAATTGTATGGTGTATAGAAAATGAAAATATAAACATTCAGTAAAATTTTCATAAATCTATAGTTATTCGTTTTTGAATAACAATAAAATAACAAAACCAGTACATCAGAAATCGAGTGAATACCTATCCAATCTTGTAAAAATATGAACTTCATACCCTCATAAAAATTTAATTTGATTTGCTTGTAGACATTTTTTTTTTTGATAAAGGTAGACAAACTTATAAATAATCTTGTATTGCATTTTCAAATCTTAGATTTAAAAAGAAAATTTTTTATGAATTCTCAACTTAAAATAATTTGCAAATTTTCATGATTTTTCCGTATTTTGTCAAGATTTTGACTTTAAGTGCTTATAAAAAAAAAAAACTGATTAAGAATTTTTAATGTTTTCAAATCTCATTGTAATAATATAGTAGGAGTGTTGTATTAAATTTTCAAGCATTTTTAGTCAACAAATTAAGTTTTATTAACATTCATAGATATAAAAACTAATAACATTGGAAAATGAAAATGTCCCTAAACAGTTCAAACAAATCAAAATATTTTGATAATTTTTATCATGTATAGAAATTCAAATATAAACAGTCATTTTTTTAAAAGTTGCACCCAAAACCAATATAATTTTGTCAAAAACCGTTTTTACGTAAAAATTCCCGTTTTTCCTTAATTTTTATGTTGTTTTTTTCAGACACTTTTGAAAATTATTGAGAATTTTAAATTTTGACTTCCCCAATGCACCAATTAGATTCACTTTCCCAAGATACTGTTGAAGAAAATCGAATCAGTTTTACTGCCCCCAACCGTGATGACAGACACAAAAATAAAAAAACACACATCATTGTAAAATCAATACATTCATCGTTCCACTCAGAATCTAAAAGGTGGATAAGTGGATTTCGCTCTGCTGTACAGTAGGTTACAAGTGGGTCACTGTCAGTCTTGGGTAGTATTCCGAATAAAGTATTCCGAATACAGTATTCGGAATACTATTTAGGTATTCAGAATACTTTTGAAAATACTTTTCCTAAAAGTATTTTACGCAGTATTCAGAATACCGTCGAAAGTATTCCAAATACTATATTCGGAATACTTTAATAGTATAACAATATATTTTTTTAGGATTTTGTTTATACAATTTAAAACGAAAAATAGAAAACGTATAATTTTTGTTGGAAATTTCAAATTTGTAGGTAATTCAGTTATCGATATTTGATAACATCTATCAATATTTAATATCATACATTCATACAATAATAAAATTATGACCGGTATTGGCATGTATACTTAAAAACTCCTAATGATACCCGTTGGAATTCCTGGTTTGATGCTATAAAATTTCTTATTATTCATTTTAAAAAGAGCCCTTCTAAATTTTACAAGATATGTGATGCCCTTACAGTTAATCGTTTTTCTAAAACCGATATAGAATTTTTGGAGGAGTATTTACTAGTAATGGAGCCTCTGTGTGTGTGTCTAGATGTATTACAAGGGGAAAAACATATGTATTTTGGTTACTTATTGCCATCTATCACATCACTCAAACAAAAATATGATGATAAACTATCGGAA
>NC_042493.1:42085110-42094042 GCF_005508785.2 Acyrthosiphon pisum | reverse complement strand
CTTTTGAAAATTACTCGAAATTTTCCATAAGTACTAACTACATTAAAGGATGCTGATCTCAAAAATTGGAGCATTTTTACTACCTAAAATGTTGCTGACAGACAGAAAAACACACACGCACGCACACACACACACATACACACACATCATTGTAAAATCAATACTACATTCTTTCCCTCTGCTTTGAATCTAAAACGGCGAAAATATTATCTATATTAGATGATTATATTTGTTGAATATTCCTTTTTTTTTATTTATAAAATATAACAAAAGCTACAAAGTAAAACTTTGTATTTAATTTAACCATTTTACAAAACAAATTTTTATTATACCTAGAATATACTACAATCACCACAATAATAAAAAAAAAAAAAACAATAAATACAATTTTCAATTATTTATTAAATGGTCTTATTTAAAATTACAGGAAAGAACAGTGTTCAAAAGTCTCTGTGTACAACATGAGAACTGCTTTGATTGAAGAGATGAATAAAATGGTTAAACGGATAGTAGAAAATGAACAAGAAGTTATCAAACTAAACACATCTATAGAAGCAAAAAAACAAGAGATAGAAAAGAAAAAGAACGCTAAGCCATGTATTCCTAAAATATAATGGTTTTATTAGGGGAAAAAAAATAAATATGTTTGTAATTTTTTTATTACTACATACTTCCTTTATTTAAGGCTTACAATTTTTTAAACGCTTATTATTATTATTATTATTATTGTGTACTTTAATGTTTCAATTCAGCAATTTTTGTTATAAAATAAAATATAAGTTACCTTTATGTATGTATTTTTTTTAAATTATGAATATAATAATACGCTTATTATTAATGAGATAAACGTTAATAGTACAATTGTATTAAGAGAATCCCAAACGTACTGTTTATAAAGAGTTCTGTATAGGCAATGTTTGGGCTATATATTATTATGTATGCTAAACTGATCAATTTTAATTCCAGCATGCCAATCAATCCAATTATGACTTTGATATAGAAATTGAGGTTTAATGTCTTAATATAATAACTTTTAATTCTACATACAACTTTACCAATTTATTTATCTAACAAAGCATAATAAATTCACTGTTAAATAATTTTTAAAATTTAAAATTTTGATATGCATAAGTCCAAATTGATTTATTGTTAGTAGGATCTCTATAGAATACAATATATGATAAATAGTTACCTAATTAGTAGTTGTTGGTAAGAGGTCAGTTTATCGTAGTCTATTTACAAAGTATTAGCCTATCTTAAAAATGTTATTATAGTTTACTTGACACACCATTTTAAAGCACATAAAATCAATTTGTGTCTTTATTTTAAGTTATTTTGTGAATAACTTGAACTGAAATTTTAAGAAATTCTAAGATTGCCTATTCTATATATTCTAGTATTTTGAATGAAACAAATTTACAAAAAGTTCAAAAATACGTTTTTAAAAGAGAAACTGAAATAATGTTTTCTTTACAAATTTTAAACATTTAACCTTAGAGTAATAATTATTTATGCAGAATTTTTTATGCTATAATAGGTTTTACACATCTATAGCTATATATGTAATGGCATTATATTATTAATTCAATAACGCAAGATACTCATAATCCAATTACTGCTGTCATGGATTTGTTAATATGTTATGAAATATTAGTAAATAAACCTATTATTAATATTGTAGAAGAAAAGATTATCTGTGTAAAAGTTAATTTTCGATATTGACATGTACGGTCACGTGTGGGAATGCACTGCTATTTATTTTATACACAGTCACTTACACTAATGATCACTAACTGCACCCGCACACGACCCACATGCACACGCATTGAAATTTGCCTAAATTGAACTCGAAAATGGTCTGTATTGATACCCCTCAATTAAATATTGACAATTTGAATAAATTAATCAATCAATAAGTAATCTAATCTAATCTAATATTAAATAAAAAATAAAAATGTAAGTATATATTCAATTAGGTGGCCAATTTTTTGTTTATTCCAAGCTGAACGAATATGATATTTCTCTTTTATGATCTGGTATATAGGATTTATCCATTGCGATATCTCCTGAGATAATAAATATATCATAAATCTGTTTTTTTTATTAGACTCATAGAGACAAGGACTACACATATTTTAATTTATAATATTCTATTGTTTGGTAAAAAAGTAAAAAAAAATTTTTTTATTTTTGAAACAATTGAAGATTTTATAGTTTATTTTTGAGAAATATTGACTTTTTAACATATTACTTTCATTACTCTCATAATTTTTAGTAATTTTTTTTAGTTTATAGGTAAAACATCAAAAAACCGGTTTGTATAGCGTTGTATAGTTTTTTTACTGTTTTTTTTTTTACAAATGAATCTTTGCAGGAAAAGAATTTGAAGATCCGTTTATAAAATTGTCTATGTTGGCCTCTTTTCTGAAATTAACAAAACATGATAACATTGATAAAATATTATAATATTATTTTCATTATAATACATTCATAGATTATAGCTTAAAATATTATGTAGTTCAATATCTAATATCTATGAACACGTCATATTTTCTTATAGTTACAATATACACATTATAGCCACATAGGGATAGGTTTAATAATTAAAAGTATTATTTATTTTATTAATTGTTAGTAAATTTAAAGTAAAATGGTTTAAGGGGGCTCCAGTCAGTCACGTTTTAAGGAAATTAATATAGGCAATTTAACATGATGACATTAAAATGACTTTTGTAAGTGTGTAAAAAGTAAATGAACATTAGTATGTGTGAGTTTATGTAATCGTTTTCGATCAATATTTCCTAAAAATGTCCTGAATTATAAGTAGTGAATTATTACAGTATAGGCATGCATAAAACCGCCCGGTATATCGGTCGTTATTTATATTCGTCAGCAATAAACGCGCAAGCATTGACGGAGATTTTAAATTATGATCAATTTTTTCAATTTAAAAAAAGCTGTTTTTAGGCCAATAAGCTAGACAAAACTGGAGGATTTTTAATATTCCAGTTATTGTCATGATGAAATGATGAATAATATAAATACAAAAATATAATATTTTTATTCTTGAGTATCTCAGCTGAAAAAATAAGTACTCAAAATCGCCTCTGACAAAACCTAGTAAACTTTTTATCAACCATAATCTGTTTTAAAAAATAATATCCGTCAAACCAAATTCCTCCAGTTTAGTCTAGCTTATTGGTCTAAAAGTTACATTTTTTTCATCGACTGGAGTCCCGTAATGTATACCTACAATAATATGTTCATCATTTAAAATGTAATAATACATAATTCATAATCAACATAATTGGTAATACTCTTATACAATATTTTTCAACAATAATATTATTTAAAGTAAAATAGCTCAAGTGAACTATTTGATTTTTTTTTTTGGAACCTAATAATAATATTTTATATGTAGTTCAACGAGATAAGAAGAACTGAAGAACGATTGTGTAAAATGAAACTGGAGGAATATCATTAGTTATTAAGTTACCTATAAACTTACGAAGTTCGAAATTTTCAGTTTCTTCCGCGTGCGTACAATACGCTTTAGTTTACCGGAACTATAACGAAATATTTGTAAATTATCGTTGACGAATTATTGGTAATGGGTTGAAAAATAATTTCTAATAACCTACAGTCCACATAAAATCGCCTTTACTTACCTGAATTTGTATTCGTAAAGTAAATATTAAATTATATTTAATATTATAAATTATAATAATACTTTATTTAATATTAAATAATATTCATTTTGATAGTAAAAAGCAGAATTGTATAGCAATACAAGATACAATTGTATCGAAGATAATGCCCAACCCTGGTTAGGGAGAAAGTCTTGAGTGGGTCACTGTAATGAATGTGTTCATTTTAAATTTGATTTCAATGATATACAATGAATAATGATACAATAAAGGATTTTGAGCGGAAAGAAGCTTGTGGAGTATAAAATTGTAATTGGATAAAAAATGTCGTCGAATAAAAATCTAAATTCGATAAAAAAAACCACAACCAAAATCAGGTCATTTCCCCAGCCGACGCCGACATTATGATTTAAAAAAAAACTAATCCTCTATAAACGAAAAAAATGCATTAGAAACCGGTTAAAAACGAATGGTAAAATAAAAAATTCGAAGCTCGAAATTGGAGGGGGGGGTGGATAAATGTACCTACTGGGCTGGGCTTGGTATAATCACCTATCTTACGCGTGTTAAAGTTGCTCGCTTCACACAATGATTTACCAACCTAAAATTTTTTTTTATTTCTGATTTATATAGAAATATGCAATTTCTCGTGATTAAGACCAATAAGTATCAGTATTTAAATATAACGTTTGTGTTTTTTAAATACTAAAATTACTAAACAGATACTTTAGTTACGTTGTGAGTATAGTATTGTAGTTACATTTTCAAGTATTTTTAATCAACAAATAAAGTTTTATTGACATTCATAAAAAAAAATATAATACATTTGGAAACTGAAAATGTCTATTAACAGTTCAAACCAAATTAAAATATTTTGAAAATTTTATCATATATAGAAAATGCAAATATAAACAACCAGTGAAAATGTCATGTATTTACGGTCATTTGTTTAAAAGTTACACCGTTGATCTAGTAGCTACTGCTGCCGCGCGTTATCGCAACAACCTCCGCGCCGAGCCGCCGCCGTCACTAAAACTGAAAAACAGTAACGATTAGACCATGAATCCCTGGTACTCCCAAAACTAATTTTTCGTTTTAGTTCATCTGATTTTGTAGCGTTTTACCATCACGTTCAACCAGAACAACGACGAACCAGACCAACAATATTATTATTATTATTATTATTATTATTATTATTGTTCAGTTAGATATGAGACCGCTGCCGCCGCGTCGATGAGGCGTCTCTAATATAATAATATATTTTGGCGAGTAGCTGCCGCGCGTCATCGCAACAACCGCCGAGCCGCCGCCGCCGAAACTGAAGAAAAGTAACGATTAGACTATGAATCCCTGGTACTCCGAAAACTTTTTTTTCGATTTAGTTCGTCTGTTATACCATCCCGATCAACCCGATCTAACCAGACCAACATTATTATTATTATTATTATTATTATTATTATTATTATTGTCCTGTTGGATATGAGACCGTTGCCGCCACGTCGATGAGGCGTCTCTAATATACCTTTTACGTATCCGTATTTTTAATTTCAAACGGACGTGGACCAATGGTTAAGATTAGTACCAACAATCGATCGATTAATATGAATAGAGAAATAATATTATGTATAATTAGTATATAACAGTATATAATAGTAGTTCGACAAAATCAACAGTTGATAAGTATAAACCATACATTTTGGTGCAATATTATAAATTATAATGGACAGCATAGCGGAGTATAATTAGGTTTTCAAAAGCGTTGGGGCGAGGGGAAAAACATAAATTTTCACACATAACAAGTAAAAAAACGTGGGTAAGTGGGTGTCGCTCTGCTGTACAGAAGATTACAAGACTATAAAAGAATTAGTCCTATTGAATTTTATATTTGACACCTACTTTTTGTCAAAATTCGAACTTTAAATCCTTATAAAACAAATTGTGCCTATTTATTTTAATGTTTTTCAACTACTAAGTACTATTGTTACAATATATCAGGAGCCTTGTATTAAATTTCACGATTTTTACCGAATAAATAAAATGTTATTAACAATTAAAGAATAAAAAATTTAAAACTGTTAATGTCCATTGAAAATCTTATGGTTTTTATAAAATAAAAATATAAACATTCAGTGAAATTTTCATGTATCTACAGTTATTCGTTTTTGAATTACCACAAAATAAGAAAATTGCTACATGAGAAATCGATCCAATTTTATAAAAGTTTGACTTTCAAACGCTCATAAAAATTCAATTTGACTTTCCAATAGACATTTTTTTTTTTTTGATTAAGGTTTAGATGATTTTATAAGGAATCTTGTATAACATTTTAAAATTTTAGATTTTTGAAGAAAAATATTTATGAATTCTTAACTCAAAATAATTTGCTAATTTTCTTGATTTTTCAATATTTTGTCAATTTTTGAACTTTAAATGCTTATAAAAAAAAAACTGTGACTAAGGATTTACAATATTTTTCAACTGTCATTGTAACTATACAGTAGGAGTCTTGTATTAAATTTTCAAGTATTTTTTCTCAACAAATAAAGTTTTATTGTCATTCATAGAAAAAAATATAATACATTTGGAAACTGAAAATATCTATTAACAGATCAATCCAAATTAAAATATTTTGAAAATTTTATCATATATAGAAAATGCAAATATAAGCAACCAGTGAAAATGTCATATATAAAAGTAATTTGTTTAAAAGTTACACCGAAATTCCCGTTTTCCTTAATTCTTCTTTTGTTTTAAATGGCACTTTTGAAATATAGTGCTATAGTGCTGGAATTTTAAATTTTGACCTCCCAATGCAACAATAATATTCACTTTCCCATCAAACAAGATACTGAAATTGAAAATCGAAGTATTATTTTCACTATTTATCGTGTACACAGACACAAAAAAAAAAATAAATAAATATAACACACATCATTGTAAAATCAATACATTCATCGTTCTACTCACTCAGAATCTATTAAAATTCTCAATAGTATACAAATGTGTCTGAAAAATAAAAATCAAATACAATTATAAGAACCAACGGGAGTTAACAAAATTAGTTTTCAACAACATTTATTTTATTATATTGTATATTAGATCAAAAATAAATTACCTTAGATACTTAAAATTTTCACCAATTTTATATAGCACCATTTTACAT
Source organism: Acyrthosiphon pisum (assembly GCF_005508785.2). Classification (NCBI taxonomy): domain Eukaryota; kingdom Metazoa; phylum Arthropoda; class Insecta; order Hemiptera; family Aphididae; genus Acyrthosiphon; species Acyrthosiphon pisum. Next base: position 42,087,232 of record NC_042493.1, on the reverse strand, counting down.
AGATGATAACATTTTCCACATATTTAGACTATTTTTAAGCTATTTTTAGGCATGGTGAATCATCGATTTTTTTTTTATTTATTACTGTAACATTTTTTTTAAATACAATTTTTATATACAATAAACTAACGAATCGACGCCGGTTATAATTAAAACGTTATATTTGACAAAAAACGAAAATCAAAAATATTTAAATACCGCAAAACAAAACACAACGATTAAACAAAATATATAATAATATATCATTAAGCAAAACATAACGTAAAAGGTAATTTATAGAATATCATTAAACGAAAAATAACGCAAAACGAAATAATTTAAAATCTATGTTTTAAAAGTTATACTCATTTCCTAGAAATATTTATTTCATGCCATTTATTTTTGTCGTATCGTAAGAATTAATCACATTATATTCCGTGTCCGGGCCATTAGCTAGCTACACGCATTAGCAGTTATATTTAAATTGAATAGGTATTAGGTAATAGTATAGTATAGTATTCTATTCTGAATAACGATACACGCAAAATTTGTATCACGTTTTCATTCTAAATAACGATTAACACAAAACTTGTAGATCGTTTTAATTCTGAATAACAATAAAAACAAAACTAAAGAAGGATAGCTATACCAGCACCTGCGACTCTGGTCTCGTCGACTCCATAATGTGTATCCTTTACGTCAATCTTACGTCAATCTTACGAGCTACGTGTTTCCTACACAGTCCAGCCGTGGAAAAGTTTGCGGCGCCTTGCCGACATCGCACCATTCGTATACGTCTTGTCTATGCATCGCACTACGTGTTTTCACTTTTCGTCGGATAAGCAGAAAAAAATATATTATACTAATATTATTACCTAATAATATAAATTCAGTGTTTATTTGCAAATCATAGTTCAAGCTATTTATGGCAGTTGCCAGTATCATACAGCAACCAGTGTTGCAGCCGTCGCATGTTTGCGTCAACCTACAATTTGATTTTTAAGAGGCTGTCAGCGCACTATTTGTTTTCTCTCTCTGGCTCACATGCAACATAGACAAAACACATTTACGCAAAATCATTTTTATTATAAGCTTTTGTTTAAGTAATTTTAGAGTAAAGTAAAAAATATAAACCTCAAAAATATTATTCTCCATCTTTTTTGTAATTGGTTACTTTACTCTAAGATTACTTAAACGCATAGAAAAGATTACTTTGCGTAAATGCGTTTTGTCTATGTTGCGCGTGCGCCAGAGACAGAAAACGAATTGTGCGCTGACATCTTCTTAAATCATGCGAGATAATTTACTTTTGAATATGTATTATATGGTGGTGAACTAGATGAACCAACAATCCCTACACCCATAGACGGTACTACGGGGTTGGCAAAGTAGGCAACTGCCCCTGCTGCGAACCGTACGCGTATTTCCCGATCCTAGTACGTTTCAGCGCGGGGGGCGGAGCCAAGACCTTTCTGCATGATGTATATATGTTTTTACCGATCCTAATCTGATTCAGCGCGATGCGCTGAACCCACATAGGGTTCGTAATTTTAATATAAACACTTAAAACAAAATATATCATTTTTAAAAAATTAACAATAAATACATATTTCTGTTTTTATTACTGTGTTCGTCACATTATATTATAGTCAATATTTTTAATCAGGCTGAGCGTTGTGGTTAGACACATCGTACATGACTTTATACCTATTTAATATAATGTATATAATGTATGTATACGTGTTACATACAGTAAAATTTTTTTTAAAAAAATTAATAATAATTTGGCAAAAATACAAACGACTGCTCAGTTATCAACTCTTGTAGTCAATTTGGGCAAGCGGAGCACGAAAAAAAATATAAGTGTAAAACCAACTGCAATCGCACGTCGTACAGATATAGAGCTGGACTCACTAAAGGATCTAAACGTATTCAAGCAGGGCGCCCATCTAAAGTCGAAACAATTCAATTAAAAAAAAAAAAAGTCAAAAGAAATTTATGAGCAAATATACAAGCAAACAAACTTAATGCAACACATCACTAGCATTACATTTTTATACATAACACAGAACACAAATATTTTACTTATATTAATAATAATAATATTGGTTAATTTTTTAATAATTAATTGGACCCTTTTATA
>NC_042493.1:42079400-42083824 GCF_005508785.2 Acyrthosiphon pisum | reverse complement strand
GTTTATATTAAAATTACGAACCCTATGTGGGTCCAGCGCATCGCGCTGAATCAGATTAGGATCGGTAAAAACATATATACATCATGCAGAAAGGTCTTGGCTCCGCCCCCCGCGCTAAAACGTACTACGATCGGGAAATACGCGAATCGTACCTGTATTAATACATAATTCCTTATTCACGACCCCCCCCCCCCCTGAACATATAGTTAGATGGTTATTTATATATTTTTTAGATTTTTTCGTTACAGAATTAACTACTTACGTGGAATCTTGTTTAAAAATTTCAATCTTTAGATATAAAAGTTGAACATTTTATACTTTATAACTACAAAATAATAATTATTTAATTTTAAATTTGATAAATTTGATAAATTTTGTCAAAATTTGATTTTTAAATGCTTATAAAAAAAAATTGTGCCTATGTATTTTTAATATTTCGCAACTTCTATTGTAACAATATATCAGGAGCATCGCGTATTATATGTTTACAATTTTTGGCCCAACAGATAAAACTTTATTGATATTCATGCAAAAAAAAAATAAAAAAATAAAATATGAAATTGTCCGTAAACAGATCAAAACAAGTCAAAATATTTTGAAAATTTTATCAAGTATAAGAATTGATAATATAAACTTTCAGTGAAATTTTCATGTATCTACAGTTATTCGTTTTTTAATTACAATAAAATAAGAATATCGTTACATGAGAAATCGAGCGAATATCAAATGTTGTAAAATATGAATTTCAAACGCTCATAAAAATTTAATTTGACTTGCTTATAGACATTTTTTTTTTGATAAAGGTAGACAATATTATGTGGAATCTTGTAATACATTTTCAAATCTTAGATTTAAAAAGAAAAATTTTTACGAATTCTTAACACAAAATAATTTGCTAATTTTCGTGATTTTTACATATTTTGTCAATTTTTGAACTTTAAATGCTAAAAAAAAAAAACTGTGACTAAGGATTTTTAAAATTTTTAAAATTATATTGAAAAAATATAGTTGGAGCCATTTATTAAATGTTCAAGTATTTTTACTCAACAAATAAAGTTTTATTGACATTCATAGAAAAAAAACTAATAAAATTGGAAACTGAAAATACCCCTAAACAGTTCAAAACAAATCAAAATATTTTTAAAATTTTATCATGTATAGAAAATGGAAATATGAACAACAAGTGAAAATTTCATATATCTACGGTCATTTGTTTTAAAATTACACCAAAAACAAAAATCAATTTTCTCGAAAACAGATTTTGCGTAAAAATTCCCGTTTTCTCTTAATTTTTATGTTGTTTTTCCCGGAGCTTTTGAAAACTATTGGAAATTTCAAATTTTGACCTCCCGAATGCACCAACTAGATTCACTTTCCCATCAAACAAGATACTGAAATTGAAAATCGAAGTATTATTTTGACTACTTATCGTGTACACAGACACAAAAAAAAAAAAATAAAATAAAAAACATATCTTTGTAAAATCAATACATTCATCGTTCCACTCAGAATCTAATAAAATTCTCAATAGTATGCAAATTTGTCTAAAAAATCAAAATCAAAAACAATTATAAGAACCAACGGGAGTTAACGAAATTAGTTTTCAACAACATTTATTTTATTATATTGTATATTAGCTCAAAAATAAATTACCGTAGATACTTAAAATTTTCACCAATTGTCCTTTAAATCGTATCCTCCAGGGCTCCAGCAAAAACCATTTTATTACATACAACGTAGACACAGAGTACGTCTAGTATAATATTATACAAGATATTATGCGCAGCGTACATTATATTTCACGCTAGGTAATGCAATGCCGATTGCCTAATGCACAAAAATATCACTTTTCACAAATGGAATGATATGCGACGGCCGACGATGGACGGTCGGTTTTCAATAATATTATTAATTATATTTTTTTAATGTTTTTTTTCTCCAGAAATGATAACGGTAAGGGTCCAAACAGACGACCGGATTTTGCCGGCCGGCGTTTCTGCCGTCCGGTCGATGTAACCACTAGGGTCCACCGGCCGGCGAATAATATTATTATTATAAATGGTATATTACAATATTATTTTAAAAACCCGGTAGAGTTAATAAAATATTTTTCAGTTTCAGTACTTTTTGAAAAATTATAATACGTACTTATTCGATTAAATTTTAAACTTGTGCAGTGTTACATTTTGGAAATGCTGTACCTTGTACACCAAATATAAAATTAAATAATTTTAAAATTAGACAAGAGTTTGAAATAAAGTGAATATTTTTCATTCGAGCTCCGTCTGTTGGTTGAGTGTGTCGTGTTCAGTTTAAGTTTTAAAAATGGATTCAACAACTCTAGCGTTAATTGCACTTCAGTTTTTAAAAAAGAAAAAAGAAAAAAGGAAAATTCAAAATCGTCGTTGGTGGGTACATCCTGTATTAGCTAGGAGAATGGATCAAGGACAATTTATAGTAACCTATAATGAACTAAGAACTAATGAAGGTATGAGTATAATTATTTTTTTTTCTTAATAAATAATAAATTATTGCTTTTTAGATGAATTTTTTAGTTACACTCGAATGACAATGTCAACATTTGATGAACTATACAGTTTGTTGGAAACAAATTTAACCAAACAAACGACTGATATGCGAGTTCCTATTGGTCCAAAAGAACGTCTATGTATAGCATTAAGGTAGGTAGTGTATATTATGAGTTTATTTATTTATATGTTATGCTTTTTACACTAGTCTCATTTATCACACTTCATATACATTTTTATGATAATTTAGAATTTTTTTTAAGTAATTAAAACATTTTCATAATATAATGTATAAATTAAATTTTTTGCGGCTGTAACAGTCTATATTAAGATATCTAAATTAATATATTAAGATTAATATTAAGTTAAAAACATGAAATATAATATATTATTATACCTCCCTAATACATATTATACCTAGCACAAATCTATATAAAAATATATATTCCGCAGTAGTAATTATACAAGTAGGTACAATTAGATAAAAGTAGTAGTAAAATTTAATTAACACACGTTTCTATTATATTATAAATTAATTTTAATGTTATTAAATAATTTATTTTATACTAAAATCAAATCATATAATAAATAAAAAATAAAATAACAAATAATAATAGTTAAAAAAATGTTTAACACTTAGATATTGAATATTTAGTTAAATAATAAATGATATCATTATTTTTAATACAAATATAAGTAAATAGTGATAACTAAAATAGCCTATTCCTTGGGCTTAACTTCTTCAGCTTTCCATGCTGAACTAAAAAATAAAACTTAAAAAAATTAGTACTTAAGTTGTTATAAACTCGAAAAGAAAAGTTAGCTTAACTAAAAATATTGTGAACAAAATATGAATTTAAGTGGTACTGGCCTTGTACTAAAAATGTTTAAATAAAATATTAAAACGTTAGTAAGTGGAAGTATGTGTAGAAAGAGTGGAAGACAGATTTTGTGGAGAACTTTGTATATTAGGTTGTGGCAATAAATTGGTTGGAGTCTGTGGTATATGATCATGCCCCTGCCCCATAGTGCCTGATGTTGCAATTGTGTATAATTGATTATATTGTGGTTCTTGTGGAAATAATTGGGATGTACTTGGCTGTGTTCCGGTGAAATTTTGACTATAGTGCTGTGAAGAATTTCTATAGTTTGGAGGTACCTGGTTGTAGTCTGATGTATGGAGTAGCTGTTGAGGTTGATGAATAAACTGAGAATAATTGTCATCGTGTTCTAACGGACGATGTTGATAATACCGTGGTACACCGCTGCTGTCTGATTGTGGTCCAGATTGGGGTAATTGTTGATACTTACTTATAAGTAAGTTTATTTCAGCTTTAAGGTTCAATTTATGTTGGCAAGGAACTCTTTTAATTTCAGGAACAAGGGACATGGCAAAATGATAATCCTCATCCTCAGATTTTGATTTTGATTTAATGAAGTCCAAAATACTTTGAGCTTCATCATCTGCTTCATGATTAGTTTTGGATTTTTTTTTTCTTGAATATGTATTCGTTTCGGAATTTTCGATGTCAATTATAGAGTGGACTGATGATATTGAATTATCATTGTCTTCCTGGGTATAATTGGAATCCGTTCTAAAAAAAATAAGTAAGACATTTTTTAGGATAATATTAAACATAGTAAATTATATAATAATATTGTTAGCTGGTTGTTTATGTTGTAAAATATGATTTATTTAAAGAACTAGCACAATCTGTGAATTAATATAATATAATGTAAATGAGAATGTTATACTTACTCTCTTTGTTCAAAAGTGGAATCCAAAAAAGCTAAAAAGTCTGCATATAAATATTTTTTTATTTTCTTTGCACCTGCGCCGGAACTTTGTTTTGTCTTACGTTTGTACTTCCTATACGAGTCACGTAAATTTTCCCA
>NC_042493.1:42050421-42079350 GCF_005508785.2 Acyrthosiphon pisum | reverse complement strand
ATATATTTTTACAATAGCAATTGAAAAATAAAAGAAATATATAGTCACGATTTTTTTTTTATAAGCATTTAAAGTTCAAATTTTGACTAAATACGTAAAAATTACGGCAATGTTCAAATTATCTTAGACAGAAATTCATAAAAGTTTTTCTTTTTAATTCTAAGATTTGGAAATTTAATACAAGGCTCCTAACATATTTTTACAATAGCAGTTGCAAAATAAAAGGAATACATTGTCACAATTTTTATTTATAAGCATTTAAAGTTCAAATTTATACGAAATATGTCAAAATTGCGAAAATTTGCAAGTAATTTAGTGGTTGAAAAATCGTAAAAATTTTTTCTTTTATAACTAAGTTTTTAAAATTTGGTACAAGGTTCTCCATAAGTTTTTCTTTAAAAATAATATATCCTAGACTGACAAATCATCTCCGTTCAGAATCGTTTTTCGTATGCAATGATATAATATCATTGGATTCAAATTTAATTCCATCCATTACAGTAACCCACTTGTAACCTACTGTACAGCAGAGCGACATCCACGACTTACCCGCCTTTTTTTTTAGGTTATTTTTCCTTGGTCGACGACGGCAAGTCATACCGATAATTTGATTTATTTATAATGCCATAATGGTACAATAATAATGATATTTGGTTTCGGGTAAAGTAATAGTAGTTTCGGGTAATAGTTATCGACAAGACAATCTAATTATTATTGTCGTCGTCGATAACAAGAAATTGTTTATCATCGACGACGGAACGCAATTTAGCTATAAGCCTATAACACATTCACACAGTACCTAACACAATTACACACTCGCACACAATACGTCATATAAAAGTATAAAACTATATTATTTTATTTTTCGTAAATTTATATTTTATAATACTGTATTTTGTAGTTGTAATGAACCACAAAAATAATCAAAAACCCAATATATTATATAAATTACACAAACCTATTTTAGAGATTTCGGGAGGGGGCGTACGCCCCCCTTCGCCCCCCTCCCTTGGATCCACGCCTGCTCCGCTCAGAATCATTTTTCTTATACAGTGATATTATATCATTGAATTCAAATTTATACTATCCATTATACAGTGATCCACTTGTAACCTACTGTACAGCAGAGCGACATCCACTTACCCACCTTTTTTAATATATATTTTAAGTTTAAATTTGACGAAATTGTATTCAAACAAGGAATAACAATTTTAGTCATTTTTTTGTAATTTAAAAATATTATTTGTGGGTACTTTAAACTTTCCAAGTAGATTTAGATATTATTATATTTTATACACACAATTACATTTCCAAATGCATTATTGTTTTCGGCAATAAATTGATTTGACAGAACGTGGTACACTGGTACCCGCATGTGTTGTCCCGCTTTGCACACGTGTCAAAATGTTCGTTCTCTAGTTTCAATAGTGGGCCGTCAGTTTTGATATTAGAGTGAATTGACCTATTATCATATTTTTAGGTAAAATCATTATCCGTGTTCTCTCGTTGGTTTTTACGGTAATTTAATTTTTAAGTAGATTATGCACATATCGTAAAAAAACTAATGAGAGAACACGAATAATGTATTTACCTAAAAGTTTAATAATAGGTAAATTCACTCTAATATCAAAACTGACAGCACACTGACAATATTGAAACCGGCGATCGAAAATATGCCATGTCTTACAAGTTGTACTAATATGTACAATATGTACCAAATTGTACGCTCAGCAGTAATCTTAGGAAATCGGTATGATTTCCTCAATCAATTAATTAGATTACGTAGTGAAATTATAAAAACAAGAACTACTGCAGTAACTAGAAGCAAAAAGTGGTTAAATATTAAATTCCTATTAATCAAAAATTATATTTATAATATAATTATATTAAGTTGTATGCTTATAGGCTATTCATCTATGTTACGACGAAAAATACAAAAAATATTATTGATAAACTATTATACTTACCTACTCAGTACTTACCTTTTGAAGTTTGATAGTCATAAATAATAAGTAACATTAATATATTATGATTCTTTATTTCACCAATCACCTTGAATATTAATAGGTAAATTATAAATAAAACAATAAAGTATAAACTATTTCACTTGTCTAAATTCCATGTTTATCACATAACAGAAAAAAAAATGTTGTCTACACTAGAAGGTACACTGCAAAAATACGGGTATTAAAATATCATAGGGGATTTATTTTTAATAATATTATGTTGAATTTAACATTAATATTGTTAATAATAAATATTAGTATGGTTATTTATTTCGATAAAAATATTTTGCAATTTGTACAATGTAATATTTATTAAATTTATCAAACTTTTTGTAAAAAATTAACAAAAACCCTATTGATTTATAAATTGAATGACTTGTCTATTAATTTAATGTATTTATTTTTTATATTAATGTTTGTGTGTACTGTATTAATTATACTGATAGTATTTGTTGATTTTACCTATTAATTTTCTTAATTCAATAATATATTTTTCAAATTAAAATAATAATTCTTACTTTAACATATTACTATTTGTTAATAAATTAATATTAAGCATTATTGAATTTACAAATGAATTTTCGTCCAGTGTACTCACCAGTCACCACACATGACGAGCTTCTGATGAACTTATAATTTTCTATGTTTCACACTTTTAAAACGGAGACAACGTATGGTAGTATCAGTGGCACCGAAGTGTTATATAAATATACTATGACATCATACATAATTACATAAAGGGGCCCCTATCGTCCCCCCTTTCTTAATTTAACAATCAAATGCAACCAAAATACCTCTATATAATACGCAATGTTTAATCATTTATTTTTAAGTATTAACGTAAATTCTGAATCCACGGCGCGGCGGGATCCCCTGCAGTACCTCTAGCCCCACATCTAAAAAATATAACTGTGACATAATTTATTGATAAATTAGGTGATCTTTTTAAAAGTAATTTCTATGAAGTAACGCACTAATGCGTTATTTTCCACGTTACTTATTAAAATAATAGTTTTGAATGTAGTACAAAAATAAGCTAATAAGATTTTCCAGAAAAATTAAAAATCAATTTTATTTACTTTTGATTCCGATAATAGTTAACAATATTATTAAACATTCCAGGAATTAATGTTATTACTTTCATTATCAGAAAGAAAAGAATTCGGCTTAAAAATAAAATTTAATTAAAACTAGGGATGCCAGATTTGAAAATAAAAAATACGGGACAAAACTATTAACAATTAAATTATGGTTAGTGGGGGGGAGGGGGGTTGAAACGTTGGCCGTTGGGTACCTACCATCCCAGTATGTTAGAGCCTGATAAGTTTTATACAGTTTATTTTGTGAAAAAATGCTTTTTAAGAAACCATATGAAAATATGGCACAAAACATTTCACAATGTAAGAAAAAATAACTAGTTAAATAAAAATAATAAAATAATTTTCAACAATTAATAACATTCATTATCAAACAATTAATTCTTATTATTTATTTTAATAAACATACAAATTTTATTTTCATAACATTATTAATAATAAAATTAGAATTTATAGACTTATACAGATAATTTAAAAATTAAAATGATCACAAATATTTTATTTGGTAAATGGTTGAGTTATAGTTAAAACTCAAGAGTTAAGGAACTTTCTTAACATTTTAGTAATAATAGTAATATTAGTATTTAATAACAATATGCTTAGGAAATATTTTAGTCCGGATTCACAATCTTGACTTTTGGTATTGATGTTAGGAATCACATTCCAAATTGTTTACCGAACGGTAAGTAATAGGAACGCATAGACCGGAAACATTTATGTTAATATGTTATCAGTCAATCAGTGGTTAAAAATATTTTTGTCTTGACATTTGAAAACACATTTTGAATATAATATTATATACAAATATTAAACAAAAATATATTCTATTTTTACGGGACGTACGGGACGAGAATTTCATAATACTGGACATTTTTACAATATTGGATCTGTTTCGGGGACACACATAGGCGTGCGCACGAGGCGAGCCGGGGCTCGACCGGAATCTTTTTAGGGGCATAGTAAAATGTTTGTCTATACTTATTATATATTATAATAATAAGTTTGAAAATTGTATTTATAGTGAAAGTGAAAGTGAAATAAAATAACAACTATTAATGTGTACCTCCACATTAATTTTATTCATATAACAAAAACATTGTGTACAAAATATGTAGTATGGTTAAATACATTAATAAGTTGGTTATAATTTATAAATAGTATACGTGGTGTTTATTTAATATTAAGATAAGCCAAGTGCGGGCGACCGTAGATGCATTACTCCACGGAAAAACCTATACGTTTATAATTAGTCGCTTTCAAATAGAAGACCGTAAACAAACTGACCCCTCGTTTCTCAATAATGTATTCACTGTTCAGTATGTTCAGTTGTTAACTGTTTACTGTTGTCACTCAGTCACTACTGGTCTGTTAGTGTTTACTCTTTAATAATATTTATATTAAAGTTCGGTGAATTAATATGATGATACATTATTATAATCAATTTTATTCTTGCCAATATCGGTCATATTTATATCGTTTTAATTTTAACATTAAAAAGGTGGGTTAGTGGATGTTGCTCTAGTGTACAGTATATTACAAGTGGGTCACTGTATAATGGATAGTATTAAATTTGAATTCAATGATATAATATCACTGTATAAGAAAAACGATTCTGAGCGGAGATGGTATGTCAGTCTAGTTATAAGACATGTGAGGCGCCTAGAACACAAGGGGTATAAGTGACATTTCTGACAAATCTGAGATAAGTGCACAGCAAAAATACGAATTTTCCTTTTTATTTTGTAGTAGAGAGACAGATATACCGTGAATTATTTGCTATGTGCTACGATCTAGTAGTAAATTCATTTTGGATTAGCTGTAAAGAGATACAAGTTCACATATTTCAGGCGCGATTATTTCGAAATTCAAATAATTTCACTTATACCCCTTGTGTTCTAGGTGCCTCATATTATATACTTATCTATGTTATTAAAAAAAAATTGATCTATAGTAGGTAGCATAGGCGCAAATAGCGTTTGAGATTTGGGAGGGGGGCTAATAGGGCCTTACTTTAATAATATTGAATAAACTTAAGACAAAATGTAGACAATGTTTGGAGGGCTATGGACATTTTTGGGGGGCTTAGCCCCTAAAGCCCCCCCTCCCAATTTGCGCCTATGGTAGGTAGGTACCTATAATAAATTCCAAATTAATCATATCACAATATCCATTAGGTACTTATAACGCGTTATACATCAATAACAAACCGTGATACTGTCATAGATATATAATAGTATACTTTAGAAGTTTCAAGTACCCATGAATAATATTATACAATCACAATAAAATAACTAAAATAGTTACTCTAGGTTTTTCTTTTGTTTTTCACGGGGCTTTTGAAAACTATTGGAAAAATTTTACTTTTGACCCCCCAAAGTACGAACTAGATTCACTTTCCTATCAAAAAAGATACTGTTGAAGAAAATCCAAGCACTTTTACTGTCCTAAAAAACGATGACAGACACAAAAATAAAAAAATAAAAAAACACATATCATTGTAAAATAATATATGTTGTGTGCATATTTAACTTGATTATATTTTTACATATAAATATTACACTTTTTATATTACACAAAATTTACATTTTACAATAAAAATGTATGTTAATGTGTAAAAAAAAAATAGGGGCACTGTCAAAGTATTGGGGCACTAATTCTACCAGGCTCGACCGGAAATTGAAGTCTGCGCACGCCTATGGGGACACCGGAACACTGTCATGAATTACAGGACGTTCCCGTATAATACGGGACGTATGGCATCCCTAATTAAAACGAATTATGATTTACGATTTATGAGTAAGCCACCTATCGGCTATCGACCTATATGGCTATAAAAATATGTGAAGTAACGAGTAACGTAATTCCATTACTTTTTAAAAATAATTTACCCAACACTGGAAGAATCACACACACTTACCTGCTTTTAGATTCTAAGTGGAAGGATAAATGTATTGATTTTACAATGATGTTTGTTTTTTTATTTTTTTATTTATTTTCATTTGTGTACATCACGGTTTGGGGCAGTAAAACTGCTTCGATTTTCTTCAACAGTATCTTGTTTGATGGGAAAGTGAATTTATTTCGTGCATTCAGGAGGTCAAAATTTGAAATTTCCAATAGTTCTCAAAAGCTCCGGGAACAACAACATAAAAAAAGGTGGGTAAGTGGATGTCGCTCTACTGTACAATAGGTTACAAGTGGGTCACTGTATAATGGATAGTATTAATTTTGAAAATAATTAACTCAAGTTAAGTTAAGTTAAGTTAAGAGGACACAACTACACAAGATTGATAAGTTGAAAGTCAACAGTTAACAATAAATATTATAAATATTAACTCGATAAGTTAAAAGATAATATAGAAAAAAAATATTAACTTAACTCAGTTTAAAAAAAGTTAATCTATATTTTTTTAATTAATATGTAAATCACATAAAGAGTGAATTTGTGTTTCTAGTTTCTAATTTATAAATTATAAAAAACAATTTTATTGAACTTCAAGAAATGCAACTGCGTTTAATTTTTATGAAATACCTTTAATACAATATTTTCATTGTTGGTTGTGGCAATGTGCTGGATTTGGACAAAGACAAAAAAATGTTATTTTAAAAATGAATAAAAAAGAATCTAACTTTAAGATAGTAACATATTACATAATATTAATAATATTATACAATATACTATATTACTATATTGTTCCAATAGTATATTGTTCATATTATGTACTTTTATATACTTCATTTTTTTGTGTCTGAACGTCTGAAGACATTTTTTCTAGTAGAAAGATTCGATTTTCAACTTCAAAGGTGGTTTCAAGTAAGTAATTGGATCTAGTTGGTACGTTTAAAAATGTCCGTACTTATTTTTAAAATCAGGACGGAATTTCTAAAAATCGCAAAATTATTTTGTCAACATAATATTGTCTTCGTTCTTTGTTCTAAAAAGTTGTTCATCGTAATTCATAAACAGTTTACGTGAAACAGTTAAATTCCAATTTAAATAAATTAATACATCTATTACAGTATAATAAAGTTATTTTATAATAATATTATAAATATTACTAATAACTAGAGATGATAAGCGATTACAAAACTCAAAACTGTATAAATTCGTTAGCTATAAGTTAGCTATAAGTTTTTCAAATCAAAATTTTACGCACACATTAGTAGTAACTAGTATTAGTAAAACATTGATTATATTCTATAATCAGAAATCAATGGTTGTAGTTAAGCTACCTATTGAATTCTATTTGCATTTATTTATATGGCAATTTTATGCCCTCGGTGATTTCCGCGATTTTTAATATTGGAATACAAATTAAATTATTCATTTTTTATCGCACCTAATGTGATCTAATGAGATTTGGATGAAATATTTGCTAAAAACGACGCGCCGTTGAGCGAGTAGCTACTGCTGCCGCGCGTCATCGCAACAATCGCCGAGCCGCCGCCGTCGAAACCCGAAAAAAGTAACGATTGGACCATGAGTCCCTGGTACTCCGAAAACGTATTTTTCGGTTTAGTTCGTCTGTTTTAGTAGCGTTTTTACCATCCCGATCAACCTGAACCAACCTCGACAACCTAAGGGGCATAGATTATTTAATATATTTATATATTATAATATATATATATAATTATTTAATATTAAATTTATATTAATACAAATATATATAATATTTAATATAATTAATTTAATATATTTAATATACGGTAAGTTAATATGAGACTGCTGCCGCTGCGTCGATGTGGCGTCTCTAATATACCTTTTACCTTTTAATATAATATATTTTAGCGAGTAGCTGCTGCGTCATCGCAACAACGGCCTCCGCCGCCGAAACCGAAAAAAGTAACGACTGGACCATAATTCCCTGATACTCCGAAAACGTATTTTTCGGTTTAGTTCGTCTGTTTTAGTAGCGTTTTTACCATCCCGATCAACCCGACGAACCAACCTCGATCAACCTATATAGTAAGGGCATAGATTAAAATATATAATAATATATGGTAAGGGCTAATATGAGACTGCTGCCGCCGCGTCGATGTGGCTTCTCTAATATAATATATTTTAGCGAGTAGCTGCCGCGCGTCATCGCAACAACCGCCGAGCCGCCGCCGAAACTGAAGAAAAGTAACGATTAGAATATGAATCCCTGGTACTCCGAAAATTTATTTTTCGATTTAGTTCGTCTGTTATACCATCCCGATCAGTATATAACAGTATATATAACAGTATATATAACAGTATATATGTTCATGATCCCGATCAACCCGATCTAACCAGACCAACATTATTATTATTATTGTTCTGTTAGATATGAGACCGTTGCCGCCACGTCGATGAGGCGTCTCTAATATACCTTTTACGTATCCGTATTTTTAATTTCAAACGGACGTGGACCAATGGTTAAGATTAGTACCAACAATCGATCGATTAATATGAATAGAGAAATAATATTATGTATAATTAGTATATAACAGTATATAATAGTAGTTCGACAAAATCAACAGTTGATAAGTATAAACCATACATTTTGGTGTAATATTATAAATTATAATGGACAGCATAGCGGAGTATAATATAGGTTATCAAAAGCGTAGGGGCGAGGGGAAGGAAAAACACGAATTTTCACACATAACAAGTAGAAAAACGTGGGTAAGTGGGTGTCGCTCTGCTGTACAGAAGATTACAAGACTATAAAATAATTAGTCCTATTGAATTTTATATTTGATACCTACTTTTTGTCAAAATTCGAACTTTAAATGCTTGTAAAACAAATTGTGCCTATTTATTTTAATATTTTTCAACTACTATTGTAACAATATATCAGGAGCCTTGTATTAAATTTCACGTTTTTTTACCGAATAAATAAAATGTTATTAACAATTAAAGAATAAAAAATTTAAAACTGTTAATGTCCATTGAAAATCTTATGGTTTTTAGAAAATGAAAATATAAACATTCAGTGAAATTTTCATGTATCTACAGTAATACGTTTTTGAATTACAACACAATTAGAAAATTGCTACATGAGAAATCGAATAAATATCCAATTTTGTAAAAAATTTAATTTCAAACGCTCATAAAAATTCAATTTGAGTTTCCAATAGACATTTTATTTTTGATAAAGATATAGATAAATCTTATAAGGAATCTTGTAGAACATTTTAAAATTTTAGATTTAAAAAGAAAATTTTTTATGAATTCTCAACTCAAAATAAATTGCATATATTTATATATATAATATAATAACTACCCGTCTAGGTACATGTAGGTACATGTATTTGGTTCATGTTTATTATTGGAATGGTATATAATACGTCTTTATCTTCAATTTTATGACACTATGAAAGTGGTAATTTTTAGAATTTGTCATATTGTTCTATACACTTCTATATACGTCTATAGTTCTATTATGTGCTATACCTATATGCAGAACAGGCGTGTGCTTTCTTCGATACGTTCGTTAATCGTTTCTGTCTGAACTTTTTAAGTATAGATATTTTTGAGAACCTGCAAAAGGATAAAGAAAAGCTATCCGCTTTTGAAGGGTATATGACGTGTGTTGTATACAATTTTATTTATTTATACAGTTGAAATGCTGCAAAAAAATTGTCACAAATATTCATGCATTTTAAATAAATAAATAAAATACAAAATTAATTGTTGGCAGACCGTGAATAACTTGTTATCCAAAATAAAATAGGAGAATCAAAAACAAAATGTTTTACGGTTAAATTCAAATGAAATTGAAGTGAATAATTTTGATAAATTATTCATGAATCAGTATTCACAAATCAATATTCTATATTATACATATTACTTTTCCGATATTTTTGAATAATATTTATTAAGGAAAATTATTTTTATTTTTATTTGCAGTTTTTAGGAGAGAGGAGCTTGAAAGACTTTTAAGTGTGCTAATTTTCTATTACCTAGATATCTGCCAACACATTATAATGAACCCTATGTAAGGCCTAGAAAGACGTAGTTTTTTTACGAATTTAGATTAAAATGTTGTCAACGTTTACATAATTGTATATGGAAATTTTATAAGCTTGTATATTATAATAAACTGTCCGACTAATCGATACATATACCTAATACCTACGTACTTTCATTATTTTTATAATATTATTAAAATGTATGTAAACATGTACCTAATCAAAGTGTTTATTTTACCGGTAGTGGCTATTATTGAAATATAGCCATTTAGGTATGTAATAAATTAATAAAAAATCCATTTGTTCAACAAGTGTATTGCAACAGATGTGTGGTTTTCGAACGAAACAAGTGACTTTGTGGGGTGTGGCTTTTTCATGACGTGTGATCGTTAAAGGCTTTCCATAGTTTTTGAATAATGAATTGAACGATTGGTTAATAGTTATAGAATATTGAAACACATTTTGTAATTGAATTCAGTGTCACTGCATAAAATGACTATACCTATATTAAACCCCAGCACTCGACGTATGGCAAGATTGTGCTATAGGTATTTAAGACTTTGTAAGAAAAATTACCTCCCCTTCATGCGCCCGATGCGCGAATATAATCGATAGCTATTACCACTACGTCGTGCGTCACTCAGAAAATGCAGGTTTTCCGCGCAGCTGGTCTTTTTATACTGGGGGACGGGGTCATACCACCGAGCTAATATAGTTAAAGCGCGGCCAAATCACATAATATGTATTGTTAATATAATCTATATTATTATTTATTAGTTATTACATTACCTATTGGCTATTGGTTATTATATAAGGTGTAGGCAGTCCTGTAAAGAATACTTTTAAAAAGTACTTGATTAAATACTCAAATACTTTGAAAAAGTATTTGGAATACTTTTGGTTTTTAAAGTGGGTTTCTAATTATCGTAATATAAACACATAGGTAGTAATAGGCAGTAGGTAATCTAATAGTTATCTAATAGTTTTAAAGGGAATATTGTTATTCAATATTCAATAACTTTTTTTAGAAATCTGGTTTTCACAAACCTTTGGGCTTCGGCCAACACAGAAATACAGAATATTAAATAAAATTATTATTCCATTATTGTAGTTGACAATAATATTTTTCCAACCAATTATTTCGAATAAAAATAAAATGTTCGAAATAAAAAAACAAAGTATTCAATACCAAAAAGTATTTAATAGAAAAAAAAGTATTTAAAATACCATTCAAAATACTTCATGCTGAAAGTATTTAAAAAGTTATTCAATACTTAAAAAAGTATTTGAATACTTTTACTCAAATACTTTTACTTAAATACTTTACAGGACTGGGTGTAGGTAACAGGACTATTTAACAAATTGTCATTACAAACGTTGTTATATATTTGTCAAATAGTCCCGTTACACTCTGTGTTATACGAAAAATACTTTCACGTGGATTAAACTTATATAGCGATATGCAATAACGTAATATAATATTATATAATATCATATCATAAAATCATAATAATGTATTTTGTACAATTCTGTACATTCTGTACAATATATAGGCTTACACATAACTACAACAAGATACATTTTTAAATAAATTATTATTTTAATTATTTTATAGGGATAATAATATATAATTATACTACCTGTGGGATGTGTTTGAAAGGGCCAATATAAGAATATATCTACACACATAAGCAAAAATAGGTGGGGGACTTTACCCTTTTGTGGATGGAAAATGATCTCTGAGCTTCAATTGTAAATTGTATAATAATAGAAAGTAATCAGGATTACATTAATTATCAATTATACTAGTATAGTAGTTACCTCCATTATTGTTATTCCTTCTATATTATTGCTATCCATTTATAAATTTCATAAAGCCATTTCTGATTTTAAAAGATCAAAGAGAACATCAGTAGGTACCTCGTACCTAGCATAAAATTCAATGAGTTATTCTAGTATTTCTTTGTTAAATGCAGGGATTGGAACCGAACTTAAAAGAGACGGTTCTGGAACCATAACCTTTAAAATATTAAGAACCAGAACCGGAACCGAAACCTTTATTTTAATAAACAAATAGTACCGTAACCGAACCGGAATTTTTAAAATAAATAGGTTATTTTAGGTTCAAAAATAAAATTATTTTATTCATCAAAATTTAATGGTAAGTATTACTGTTTTGTGTTTAAATTATATGTATGATCATATTATGAAATTTCTAATATTTCTCATACTATTAAACCTGCATTCCGGAAAGTTGTTTAAAATTATTTTACTTTTCGGTACCTAAATGGCTAAATTATCTCGGAATGGTAGGGAAATTATTTGGAACGAAAACCTTTATTTTTTTTTTTTTCTAGGGTTTTTAATTGTAAGTCGATATAATTCAAACATCTATTAAGTTCCTCAAAATATAATTTGTTAAGCTACGTTCTTCACACAATCGAATTAATTGTTTTATCATATACTTTGTTGTCTAAATGTGGAACTATAGGTATTTCAAAATAGTTGTTATAGTTGTTATAGTTAATATAAATATTATAAAATAAGTTTATATAGGTATATTTTAATACTATAGATTAAAATATTAAACAAATAAAAAAACAATATTTTAGCACTACAGCTGCTGATCGATATGTATAAAAAGATTTATCAAACATTACTTATGTTTGACGATTAAACGTAGGTGAAAATTATAAAATGATTGTGCTTTATAAGTGCATACCTACCTAATTTGTATCTATAATATTATAATTTCTCCCTCTATTCATAGATGAAATTATAAAGTTATATAGTGTCACGAAGAATAATATTGACGTTTACCCTCTATGTATAGAAAGTAGAAATGGGAGATCGACTGGTCCAGTGTCCAGTGTCATAGTAGGACGCTAAGTTAGATTCACCAGATCTAGGTCATTTGTTTTTGCGAGCAACAAAATTGAAACAAAACGAAAGTACGAGTAGCAAATAGTGGCCTATGGCAACGAAAATCACTAGCTCGTCCGTCGCCCAGCAACCGTGTCGTCGTCCGAAATCAATACAATCGCTCCCTAACTTTACCAAAGAACCGATAGGTAGTGTAGTATATAGTGCAGTTTTTACGCTGATGGCAACATTGACGAGATATTGTTAAATTTTTTAATGGTTTATAATTTTTAAAACGCTCAGAACTATATAGGTTTAAAATAAAAATATAAAAAAACCACGAGATTCACACTAGAGATACTATAAGTAAATACTAACTAAAATCGGTCTTCTTAATTTAAAATTTAAAATATCTAATTTTGTCCCAATTTGAACTTAAATTAACTATAAAATAAAACTGTGTTTATATATTTTTTAGACTTATTGGTTACAAAATGAAAAATTTACATGAAACCTATAGTTTTAAATGTTCAATACTTAGGTATGGAAATTGATAATTTTATACATTTTTTACCACAAAATAATTTGTAATTTTTTAACTTGATCAATGTTGTTAACATTTTAACTTTAAATGCTTATAAAAAAATTCTTGCCTATGTATTTTTAATAGTTATAAACTGATATTGTAAAAATGTATGAGGCACCTTGAATTAAGTTTTCATGCTTTTTGATCCAACAACCCAACGAATAAATTTTTACTAACGTTCATAGAAAAAAACTAAAAAAAATTTTAATTTAAAAAGTCCACTTAAAACAAGTCAATATATTTTGTATACCTAAAACCTAAAGTACAGAAAATGATAAAATAAACATATGGTGTAAATTTCTAGTATCTACAGTTATTTGTTTTTGAATTACAGCAAAATAAGAAATGTCCTGTAGACATTTTTTTTGACGAAGGTTGACACATTTATGAGGAATTTTATATTAATTTTTCAAATCTTAGGTATAAAAATAAAACACTATGAATTTACAACTCAAAATAGTTTGCAAATTTTCGTGACTTTTATGAATTTTATCAAAATTGCTTACAAACACGAATTTTATTGATTTATTGTACCAGTGTTATATAATTTACCAATTCCTTGAAAGGTTTTCCCTTTAATTTCTGTCATTAGACTGCTTAAAATGGTGGTAAAAAAGGCCTTTCCCTATTAAAGGGATTAGATACTGACTCTTTTTATAAAGTTCGAAGCACATATGCAATTCTTAAGTACTTTCGTGTGGCTCGTGTAAATGTGTGCGTAAAAACTAGATAATATATAGTGTGTAAAAGAAATAGCGGAGCACTCCCAAACTTGCACGCACAATATTATAATAATTAATAACACATTAAACAAATATTAGTTAGTTTGACTTAAGAAATTATCAATCATTTACCAAATACATATTTAAATTCATCCAGGCACGGCGCTGTCAAGGGGGGGCGAGGTGGGGCTCTAGCTCCCCCAGTGAACTATATGAGTCGACTTGGTTTACTTACTGCAGTTCAGCCCCAGTGGCGTAATTAGAAATTTGTCCTGGGGGGGATATACATTTTTTACACACAAAATATTAAATTTTCAAGTACATTGGTGAGTATAATATAATATAATATAATATATAATATTATCAAGGCTCTGGGGGACATATATCCCCCTCATCCCCCCTTAATTACGCTCCTGTTCAGCCCCCTCGCCAACCCCACCACTGAGAAATATGTACAATATAAAAAAGTCATAAAACATTATTCTTAAAACTTGTAGTTAAATGAACTACATAAAAGAATTTATTAAATATCATTTTTAAACATTTTTAGTTTATGGAAATAATTTCGTATGCTTTCATTACTAAACACAATTACTTTAGTTTAAATTTATGAAATGTATGTAAGTAAGAGAAACATAATTATTCATTCACAAAGGTATGTAATATTAAAGTCATTCAAGAAATTATTATTTTTGTACATTATTATTCATTATGAATATAGTTGTTGAAGGTCTGTGATTAAACATTTTCTAATTTCTTACATAAAAATATATGACATCATTCTTAAAACATTTATAACTATTCAAAAGTTTGTACATATTATCTATTTATCTGTTTAGACTTTTAGAGTATACAATATAAAAACTTGCGTACTATATATAGCTAATAGCTATATTATGTTATATGATAAGAAAATATTTATATTTTATTTATTAACCTCAGTGTTTGTTGAAAAAACCTTAGCCCATGTAAAAAGAAATATTAGCCCCACTCTGCCACCCCCCCCCCCCTTGGAAAAAATTCTAGCACCGTGCCTAAATTTGTCATAATCGAAAACGACCTTCCAACATTTTTAAATATTTTTTTTATTTTTAATGTTCGCACAATTTAAAATTGAAATGTTGAAAGATTTTAAACTTCAGTTTCAAAAAAATTAAAGTAATTTTTCAAGTACCTACCTAAACTTTATGACCAATTTAAAATTATTTCTAGAAGGTGTATTAGGATAGTTAACCTAACCTACCTACAGGCTACAGTGGGCATAAGATTGCTACACTTCAGTCACACTCTAATGATTACTTAGTTACTAGTTACTACGCACAAATGTACACTATTCATGCATGCTAGAAATAAGAAAATTGCCTATATTGAACTCCTTAAAAACAGTCGTTATAACACTATAACCTATATGATGTCATCAGTGGCGCCGAAGTCCATGCTGACGTTGGTCCGTGGCCCGACCTTTTTTTTTAAGAAATGTGGCCGGCTGGGCCATATTTTACTTACTTCATAACTTTAATATGAGCATGAGTATATTTAAACCGTGATTATGAATAAATGTATATTAGGGTACTTCTATATTAAATAATTAAGATATTGAGGCCGGGAAGTTTTAAAATTGCCCGACCACATTTTAAAAACTTCGGCGCCACTGGATGTCATCAATATAATATACAAACATTGTGTTGAATTATGAACAAAAGAAATTTTCAAATACTCGTATTAATGACATTACTATCTACCTATAACAAGCTATTAAGTATTGCATGTGGTTTTATAAGACTATGCAGATTATTCAGAATAAATTGGTGGTAATGGATAACTTTGAAATTCTAAAGTGACTTTTGTAGTGTTCTGAGTAAATAAAGTGGGTACCTACTTACCTAAAATCTAAAAGCTACAGGTATTCACAAGTTTTTGATATTGCCGTCAGAACTAACTTAACAGAGTGATTTATAAGTATTTACCACTACAAGATGACATTTGGCAAGCCGATTTAAAAGATTATAGATATATATTATAGAAAAAAAAACAATTTCAAAACATGTGTGTAATAACAGCAATAAAATATACACCACGTCATGTAAGTTATTTTGTCCTAACTGATTGAAATAAAATAAAGTATACTATATTAAAACTTAAATTAGAAATTCATGGTAATGTTAGAATTTCTATAGATATAAAGATAATTTTGTGCATAACAATATATTTTGTAGTAGTGAACACAATAATCAAATGCATAACATATTTAATAATATATTATATTATATCTTTTGAATCATTTGTTTCAGGTAAATTGACAATTTCTAGGCAAACTCTAGTTATTTTACTGTTATTAATCCAGTTGTATACTTTTAATTTTCTATGAACTCTTGTAAGTTATAACCGCTGTTATTATAGTCTATTATATACTCATCACTCATTAATAAAGAATGTAGGATTTCAAGATATTTATAATTTAATAAGAACACAAATTTATTTCACAATGCAACAAATTAAAATCTTTTGTCCCAAAACTGTACATTTTATCTGATGATCGTGAACACAATAAAATACAGATAATTATATAAGTCTTCATAATTTTTAAAATGATTAAATTACAGTTTATTTCTTATCACAAGTATACCTATTGTATTACATTTTCAAATTTCTTTTTTTTTTATCTAATGATAGCCTACTACTACATAATATTGTTGGTGCTAATAGGTTAAGTCCAAGAAATATCCACTATCTACCCTTCATCCCTCTCCATCAAATCACACTTTGGGTTCAATAGCTATATTGATCAAATGTCTTGTGTTAATATTATATAATCTTAAAAAAAAATTTATACTGAATATCAAATTTTTAATGTGTCTACAATTTGTTCATTAAATCTATAGAATATTATTTTAATGAAATATATGTTTACATAACATGTATTTTTGTAGATTAGTTTAACATAATAAAATAGCTACTACTTGATTTCTAATTAATTAACATAATTATTACAATTAAGTTGTACAATGTTGTCGATTACTGTATCGATGATTGTACTTTTCTTTTTAATAATTAACTAAACACATATTAACTCTTGCTATTTCTAAAATAATTGTTATGCCCTAATACAAAAATATAGTAAGTAATAATAATACAAATACTCGTTATTAATTAAAAATAAATGTTAAAATTTGACAAAAAAAAAATTGATACTGAGATATACAAACAATAAAAAAACTATTAATGTATTCATATAAAAGTAAAAATATAAATATTTAAAAAAAAATTAAATTTATTATTTTTAATTTATGTTTTAATTATAAACTACATTACTTAAATTATTGAACTTATTTAAAGGGGTGATGAACCTAATTACCAAGCAAATTACATTATGTAAGGTATTAAACATTTTTATTTTTATTAATTTTTGCTAGCAAATAAAATATATTATATAGGCACTTAAAAAATTTACTAGGTAGTTATAACCACTTATAAACAAGACTGGACATTAACGAGTTAAAAATTCTAACTTAATGAGTTACATTTTGAGTTATATTTATGAGTTAATTTATGTTATTGTCACATTATAGTTATTATATTGTATATTCACAGAATATATTACATGCTATTATATACCTATATTATAAACAGAAATGTTTTATGGGTAACCGTGTCATCAATAAAAGAAAGATATAACTATTTACTTTCAGTATCTCAATCACGTTTGTGTACGCATTAGTCATTACCTTTTTATATTAACTTAACTTAATGATTTAAAAAAAATAGTTAACTTGCCCAGCCTTTTTTATAAGAAACTAAAGAAACCAATGATAAATAAATAATTTAAGTAAAAGAGTAGAACATTTCCAGTGGCTTGTTAACTTTCCAATACTTATCGTGTACGTTTCGGAGTGTTTGACTGCCATTGAGAGGAACCAATTGATCAGCAGTTGATGCAACATAGATAAGAAAATTGAGTGTTTGTTCTGTAAGTTCTGAGCCAAGGTCTACCGTCAATCGCATAGCTAAATACTTACTCAAATGATCAACTAGAAAAAAAAAATCATGTATATATGTAAATATAATGACTATTTTGAATTTTGACTAGTGCTACTTTATTACACAGAATTATTGGTTAAATTATTCATGGCATTAAATATACACATTTAAAATTCAAAGCTTTTGAACAACAAATTTGAATAATATACAATTTAAAATGTCATTAAAATACTATTTACGTTTTTATTTTTTGACTCATATATAAATAAGTCCATGAACATTGATAGTTAACTTAAGATTTAGGCTGTATATGTAGCACTTGATTACAACTAAAACTCTTTTAAACACAATATGATATTCTTAAAATTATAATAACTTAGTTATTCATTGCAGTAATACATTTTAATGTTTGGGTTATGCACAAAAAAACCAAGTATGAAAAACATCTGCACCATAACAAAAGAATCTTATATACAATATCAAAGGACATTTCATTCTGTACTGTTTTATCATGATAAACTAATTTAATTAAAAGGCTTACCAGTTGCATTAGCTGTTGTTTTTATATAACGAATAGAGTTTTCCTTCAAAACTCTGATCAACTGATTATCATTGGTCATTTCTGTAGGATGAGGTTTAAACACTAGTTCTATTTCATCTGCTGACACACCTTTTGGTGCTCCATCACATTCTGTTATGTCTGTGGTGTCAACAGTTGAAGAGGGTCCTTCTTTTTCTGAAATCATAACAGACTTCATCTTCTTTGCCACTTTTGTTTGTACCATTGTTCTTGTTACATTATCTTGACCTGAACTATTTGATGGTTTTGGAGTAGTTGATGAGTTACTTTCATTTAGTTCTTCATTTTGGGGTTTTTTGGTACGTTGTAGTCGATTTTGAGTTTGTAATTTAATACCTTCATTTATTGACTGAACTAAATTAGCCTGACTGTGACTATTGTTTAACTTTTCCAACACTCTAGTTTGATGTGCTTCATATTCATCACGGTTAGGATAGATCTTAGATATAAGAAGATCAAAATTTGGATCAGGGCGTAGCGACCGTTTAGATACTAGTTTCTTACGACAGGTAGGGCATTCTTTATTACCTGAACGGAGAGCAGTCACAATACAGTCTGAACAGAATCTAAAAAAAATGTATTATATGTATTGTATTTATTATAATATTTTATACATTAAATAGGTATAATAGGTAATAATGTAACTACGTAGCAATTTTTATAGTTATGTAAAATATATTAAAATGTATTATAATTACCTATGGAGGCATTCTTTAGTAGTCATTGTTTTTTTCAACATATCCAAACATATTGGACACATTAGTTCACTATGCAGACTTCGTGGGGATACAGCAATTTCGGTGTTATCTGTAATAGCTTCTTGAGGAGATCTATGTAATTCGTATAGTGAAAGTTCCCAAGTTTTGGTAACGCCCGTTGGATCTGCTGAAGCCATGATGAAAACAATTTTATTTTTTTACAATCAGTTTAAAAGAATCAAAAAAATAGTCAAGTATGAGTATTACTGTATTACAACAAATTTATAATATTTAATAAAATACTCAATAATAGTTATAATAAAAATTAATTAATTAAACTATACAAATAAATATTATAGCTTTAAAACTTTAACTTTTATAACTTAATGTTTAATATATGACCAGCAGAATTATTAAAAATTGACCATGTTTAGTGCATAGACGAGTAGACAAAGAAATCAAGTATTTACAAAGAATACTGTATTGTTGTCAGTTGTCATAAACAACATAATATTACAATAAGACCATGGAATAAAGACGACTACAGACTACACCACTACAGCAATACATATCACACAGTACCAAAAACTATAGGTTAGTAATAGTATTTTGATTAATCGATTTAGTAAACAGTATTACAGTACAGACAGTTTTAACATAAAATTATCACCAAAAAGATATTTTAGTTTTTTAGTTTGTTTTCGGTAGCCGGTAGGTAGCTCCCATAAAACGCACTTTATATTAGTGTGATAAACATAAACATAGATAGGTGTCTTTTTTATCATATACAAAGATACAATATTGTTATTATTATTATTATTATTATTATTTATATTTTATTTGGCAATTACGT
This sequence comes from Acyrthosiphon pisum, assembly GCF_005508785.2. NCBI lineage: Eukaryota > Metazoa > Arthropoda > Insecta > Hemiptera > Aphididae > Acyrthosiphon > Acyrthosiphon pisum. The sequence continues at coordinate 42,059,029 of NC_042493.1, read as the reverse complement.
GGTACCAGATTAAAAAAACAAATTCCTAACACCAGTGTTTTTTAAATGTAATAATGATTAATAAATGTGAAACACTTTTAATTTGTTTGTAAGTACTTAAAAATATATTTTTTACCCATAAAATAACAATAATAAATACATTAATAATAACATTGTGTAACATAATTTTTTTTATACATATTAATCATTGAATTTTCTATTTTACAGATTGGATATTATAATCGTTTAAAAAAAAAATACGTCTTAAGAAAAATTAATTTTATGAGAATGATGCAAAATAATCAAGAGATCAGTTGTTTATAATTATATGCAAAATTATGATTCTTGGCAAATAGTGGCACCATTGATTTTATAATATTGTACACCTAATAGTATATTATTTAATCAATGGTAGCATTGTATTAGTTCATTAAATGCCATTGCGGCAAAAAAAAGCGCTTAAGTCATTCTGGATCATTGAACTTTACCCATATGAACTCTTCGATGTTTTGGATTTTGGAAACATTTCTCGCCAGATAATCATTGCACATCCTGTTTACACTCTACTGACTTTAAACCCTTATTTTCGATAGCAGTACCTTTATCACTGTAAATTGTAATGTTATTCAATTATTTTGAAAGAGTAAGGTTAGGTTCGGTATGAGTATAATACCTATTTAGATTACTTCTAAAACGGCCATTTTAAGGGTGTTTACATAATTATTTTAGTAAAAAAATTGATACCTATCTTTTGTTCCATAATGTTGAAAAAAATATTTTCTCTTTTGTACAAGCATTGCAATAAAATTAGATGAATACGTCAGTAGTATTATAATAGTATAATAAAAAAATTAGTAAAAACTGATAAACTTACCGGGGTTATAGAGTTATCATTGTAGTAAAATATATATAATATATACTTATTACTAGGGCTGAGATATCGGTGGTAAATTGTGTAATTTCCGAACGTCCGATTTTAATTTTTAATATATTATGTATGAATTCTTTGGCAAAATAACTAGGCTTTCTAGGAAGTCGATTTTCAACTTTCCATTTTAAAGGACCATAAAATTTGGATATTTTTTTTTAAAATCTCATGAAATTATTGCATTACATTTGTATTAATTTTGGGATTTTTGGGTTTTATATCAAAAAAGTGGTTCTTACAAAGCATAGTCTAGGAGCTTACGAATTCAATTTTGGGAATTACATTCAAATTTCAGGAAGTATGTTTAATTTACTACCGCTTTTGATAGTTTTTATAGGTGATGCATAGAAGAATATATTTCGTTTTTCTCGATTTTTTGACGTGTGCGTGCGTGAGTGGCACACGAAGGATTCAGAACGTATCTACGCACACTAATGAATAATGATCATTTACTTCGCACAAAAGTTCACAACCATACTGCGTGACGAGTACCTAGGTATATGAAATCGAATTGCCCTTACGCGACCCCTTATTATATCACCGCCACTTTCATTGAAACAAAGTTCACTTCAAAACTACTTTATTTTTTAATTAATTCGTTTAGTTAAATATTATTAAGCGTCCTGCACCCTGCACGTGTACTGTTTTAATTCTCAGAAACATGGCATCCAGGCATGTTTTGGGGCTTAGCCCCTCAAAAGTCTGTCAAGCCTCCTCCTTTTTTAGTTTTGTTGAATAATATTAGTCCCCCTGAAATTTTAATGAATTTCCACCTGTACTTCCAGGAAAAACTACCACGGCTCGTAGAGTTTCCGATTTCGATAACTTTTTTTTTCGTAACAGAAACACTTCTTACACGGCGCATTGGACTTGGACATTTTTTAAAATTCTATTTCTGAACTATACAATACGATTTTGAATATGACCAATTTTTACAAGCTTTTGTTATTTTTATAATTTTTTTTTTTTAATCAATGATACTAAAATTTAAGTCCAATGCGCACTGTAGAAAATAATTGACATTCTAATGAAAAAAAATTAATGAAATGAGACCATTCCACAATGCGGGAGAGTTTTTCCTATAAAGCGTGTTCTGAGCAAAATATTACTTTATCATTTTTTCGGCGATACTGTTGACATGGGGTGCTCGTATGCGGTACCTGCGTGCTGAATTGCCGAATTGCATGCCACCTCTTAAGGTGCGTTTACATTAGAGCTCGAACACGAACGAACGCAAGCGAATGCTACCGAACGATCCAATGTAAACGATGCGGCCGAACGCGAACGAACGCATTCGTTCGCATTCGGAAGCGTTCGCCCCAAGAGCGGTACGATCAAAGAAACTCTCCGTTCAGTTTAAACGGCATTCGGCACGTATCGGATACCGTCACTTCATTTTTGTGGAAGCGAAGCCAGTCGAACACGAACGAGCCAACAATGTAAACGGACGCGGCCGAATGTTTAGCGAATATGCGTTCACATTCGTTCGGTAGCATTCGCTTGCGTTCGTTCGAGTTAGGGCTCTAATGTAAACGCACCTTTAGAGGTCCGAATTGCATGTCATGTACCCACTAAAAATAGAAACTACCCAGTCTACAAGTTTATTTATCATACAATTATGTGCACAACTTAAACTTTTTTTTGGACTTTCCTAATTTAAAAAAAAAAAAAATGAATGTATTAAAACGCTCTATGGTATGATTGCTACAACTGTTTAGTTTATAGATTAAAATGTTTTTATATTTGAGTAAACATTTTACCTAACTGTAACTATTGTAGTGTATTGTGTTGTGTTTAACAGACATACGTACACACACGTATTGGTTGACAATCACTTAAGTGTTAGTAGCTCAAATTTATAAACATTATCATTAGTATACGCCTTAAAACAAGTAAAATGTGATATATGTATAAAAATGCGCAGTTCAAATTTAAATAATAGACATCAAGAAATATTAGAAAAACAAAAATGTATAAGTTCAGTGATGATGGAATTTCTAAATAATGAAATTAATAGAATTATTCAATTGTATTATATGTAGAAGAATTGGCATACATAGCGTGGCCGACAGCAAAATGACTAAAACAATACTTTTTTAAACGTCTAATATATTATGACGTTGGATGTGACAATATAGACATTAGACAATATTACACGTAATTCATTATTATTATTATTGTTGTTTTTTAGTTTATTATTATTATTACATTTTAACATCATTTTCCATTATAATTTAGGTCCCTAAATAATTTTAAACTGTTTCTACTTTAATATTAACTGTTTTACAAAATACCATTGCTAATTACAACTTTATTATTCAAAAATATATGATGTGCCCGGTATTAGTATTATTAATATTATATATTTGCTAATTTGACATATTATTTTATTATTATGAATTACATATCATCTTTATTATTTTATATTACATTGTATATTGAAATTGTAATATAATTGTAATATTCTATGTCTGAAATGTCAAAAGACTCCACCTAATTTTACCGCGAAAGTGTTGCGGTTGGTTGTCAGAAGTGGCGATGGCAGTTGTAACTTGTAGATAATTTAAATACTCTTTTAATGGTCTTCACAATCACAGCCCCAAATTAGATAGGTATCATCATAGTAAGTTGTAATTTTTATCAGAATGCGCATTTCCTTCATCTACAGCCCATGTCATTATTCTGCACTTCTGATTGGCTGATTTTTTCTATGTTATATAATTATATTTAAAATGCAATTATATTTTCTCAAGGAGTATCAATAGTATGGGAAAATTCAATGAAAATGAGGAAGCGTTCAGCTATTTATTTTGTAAACAGTCACTCACACTAATGATCACTTATTACGTACACATTTACACAATTTTCTATATTGAACTATCTTATTTGTATTATTTAAATCGCTCTTCAACCTCCAGGACCAATAGACGGTGATCGTGTTTAAATTGTTAGTCGGCCGAGTGTTTTGTGAGGAGACCATCGAGGTGCACCATGAAGAATTATTAATGTCGCAGAACTGGAACGAAGGCGAAGGTAATTGAAATAATGTTTGAAAATTAGAATCTGTAATTGAAAAGAATTTTAATTATAACCTGTTGTTGGTTGGCATAGGAGTAATTTCAGTTTTTGACTTGAAGGGGCTTTACATATTTAAATGAAACAGGCTAGTGGGGGGGGGGGGGGGCTCTCGAGTATCCTCTATATTATAAATATATTCTTCTCATGCCCTTAAAATCCTTAAAATATGCATTTATTTATTCCTTAAAAAATCACTAAATATACCATTAAAATATGCCTTAAAACCAAAATGTTTTGACTACGCTATACAATATACATCAGAAAAATATTTTAATTGATAATATTATTAATTCAAAAAATATATACTAATGAACGTTATATATAAATTTAATTTATTTATTAAATCAATATTAATAGGTCTGACAAGTCATGCATATTTTCTATTTTTACTAAGGTTATGATTATGGCTCAGGACTTCTACGAGCTTGCATGTTTTTAAATAACCATTAAACATAGCTAAGTAATATAGAAATTTGTTTCATATCAATACAAGTTTATATTTAAAATGTATAGTTAAATATTTTGCATATTTGACAATTTTTAATTTATAAGTGCATATTTGACAATTTTTCATTTTATAAGTGCATATTTGAAAATTATTTACATGAAGGAGTAAGTTTTCAATTTTATATAGATTTTCTGGACCTGAGATATTAGTAGGTATGATGGTTTTATTAGTATAATATAAATATTTTAAAATTAGTGTTTAATTGTCCAATGTAATGCTCAAGGTAATTAGTACTATATTAAAAAAAGAAATAATGTATTCAATTTAAGTTTTTTTTTTTTTTAAATTAAATTTTTTTTGTTTTAGACAAAAACTCAACATACCTTAAATGAAAACAAATCTGAAAAAAGAAAATAATTATCTCAGATCATCATCTAAAAATATTATTATTATTTATTACTAATTTAGTTTTTTTATTTAATTAATAATTACAAATATAATTTTTTTAAATGCATATTTTAATAGCATATTTATTGATTCTTTAGGGGAATAAATGCATGCATAGTTTAAGGTGTTTTAGGGCATGAAATCCATAGCCCTTGTTATGATGGTATTAGGTATGATGATAGTAAACAATTTTTACCATTATTTAAACTTGGTTCTTTTAACTTTTAATTCTTATAGGTTTAGCAGCTTCTACAGTTCAATACGTGGACACTATAGTCGTTGACTGTGTTTTTTTCGATTAAAATAATTTGTTTTTGTGTCATTATATTTAATTAATTATTAATATTTACTTATTGAGGAACTGTATTTATCACAGAAATTTCTTCATTAGTATGTAGGTAGACTGCAATTTGCACGTTTAACAGTATTCTGTAAATAATAATCATGTAAAATTATAAAAATACAAATTAAATATAATAAAACATTTGAATTAATTAAAAAATATTTATATACAATTACTTTATTATTTGAAGAGCAAGTAGTAATTGATTTCCCATCAGAACAATTATTCTGAATACAGACATAAACAGGAATAGATTATTATCGTTTTTATGTTCAACAGTATTCTATAATAAATAAAATGAATTAATAAAATTAATAAACTGATAACAAATGTTATGTTGTTGTGGATTTAATACTTTATCATTATCAATTTCTATCATATTGGTATTAGATTTTAGTAAACATGTTCAATTCATTCATTAAATCGTTATAATCTTTATAAGTAACTTCACTGATTTATCAATAGAAAATTTGTCTATATCAACTATGTAAATCACAATTTATTTAGTGATTAAATGTCACTATTTTTTTAAAACTTAGAGCGAATTTACCTCTTATAAAATTTAGAAGTAAGAATATTATCTAGTGAACCTCATAGGGTTTTTTGTATATTATAATTTTAAAGCAAGTTGTAAGTATTTTAAAATTGTAAATTGTTTGTGAAATTTAAAATACTCATAACTTGCTTCAAAATTAAAATCTAAAAAAAATCTATGTAGTTCACTAGATAATAATCTCACCTTTAAATTTTATAAGATTTTCACTCTAATTTTTAAACTAACAGAGCTAAATGTGATCTGCTGAGCGTACAATTTAGTATGTTATGTGTTTATAAGACAGAGAGAATGCATGCGGGTATAGCGCCTTTTAATAATTACCACTATTAAAATCATCATCGAAAAGAATATTATACTCTGGACAATCCTTTACCATCACCATTTTGAACAGTCTCTAAAACAAAACAATAATACATGAACACATAAATAAGTACCTATAGTGTAAAAATACATTTTTTTTTTTAAACGTTTATCAATATACTTACAATCCATACTAAGTAAATTTGAGAGAAGAATTAACAGTGACAGGGCGGTGAAGAGGAAACTCACAGTAGAGCTACCTGTAAATGAATAAAATATTAGTTATATGTCATTGAGAAGATAATTACATTAAAATACATTCAGTCATTTATTACTTAGGTACTATTAGAATATTATACCTAATTTTTTAAATTAATATTGGCATTACGTTACGTGTATATTAAATATAACAAACTATACACAGTAAATACTAAATATAATGTTTTTTACATAAGTGAATTTTGATTCCAAAAGCTAACAACTATTAACCATAAGTAATATTTAATAAATATTAATTATACCAAAGCCTTTGCAAATTCACTAAGAATCTTCACTAATTTAGTGTTTTCGCAAGCTGAATCATACATAGTCTAGGGGTTATAATATAACCCCTAGACTTATTATAACCCTTACTTATATTATCTGGTGATATGAAAGCTTGTTAATAGATAAGTATACTGTATACCTTGAGCTTGTTCAGCAATTAATAATAATTAATTTCTAACGGACTTTTAAACTTTTTATATCTTCATACACGAAACACAAGATTATAAATGGGGAAAAAATTGGTAAATTATCTTGAACTGTTTGAACTGTCTTTAACGCAAAAACCATAGACATAATATTATAATAGCTGATAATATTATTATAATGCAAAAAACGATAGATTGATATCATATAGAGTAATAGTAAAATCAATCATAGAGTCTTACTCTATTATTATATTATAACGTTTCGTAACGTTCTGCACATTATGAAATAACGATAACACTGCAACTAGACTTCTCGATTTTATAAAAAAATATATACTGGACGGTGGTAAACTCTCCCGAGTCAACATAATGTTTACCTGAACAAAATTCGTTTCCAGTCTGTGATGTAAGCTCACCCAGTCCAACATTATGTTTACCTGTGGAGCACGATTAAAGATAGTATACTATCTATAGCCGTGGGTTATACATATCTGTGTATTTGATAATGTTGTGGCGTACGAGGGAAGGAGTATTGATAAAGGTGTTGTTGTGACTTCGTGCTGGCTTCCCCCGTAGCCAACATATTAATGTTTGTGTTACCCGTAGATAGATGATCGAGAATGAAGAAAGTAGGTAACGCGTTGAATTTGAGTTGAGATAGAATTTGTTATCTATTGAGCCGAAAGAAGATTTATTAATTTTATAATTTTGACGAAGGGGGCCGGTTTTGCTGCAGTCGTAACGACGATCGACGGTGTCAAAGGTGCCGGTCGTCAAAGACCAAGAAGGGGCGGGAGTTCGGGATCGACGCGGCGGTGGTGTTGCCGTGTCGATCGTCGTTCGCGCGGGCACGCCGCCCGGAGGTTCAGGACTAGGATCCTATCGCGAGTGGGTCGGGAGCGGACGTGTGTGAACGTCGAGATCCGTTACGAGAGAGATCGAGTTGCGCCCGGGCACGGCTATAGATAGTATGGTTGCCCATCGACGTATGATTCTCATACTTGAAAAGTGTCTACCGAAATGAATCTCTATAATCAGTATTAAAGTTAAATTAAACAGCTGGATACTTAAGCATTAGCGCTTATATGTGGCTATCACGGGACTACAATTTACGTTTGAAAGGCAATTGCATTTAGAGTCACTCCAACAAATAAGCGCTAGAGCGTAAGTTTCCAGCTGTTTAATACTGATAATGGAAATTCACTTCGGTAGACACTTTTCTAGATTCGTTGGGCAACCATACTATCTTTAATCGTGCGCCCGGGCGCCCCGCCCGGCACGCCGCGACGTCCGTGGAGACGCCGTGACATGCCGAACGCGGGTTGGTGTCGCCAACCGCAGCAGGGGACCGTAGAGAGGGAATATTGTGGCGATGGCCCGCCACCGTGTCATAAACAATATCATGGAATCATTTGAGTATTCAATTATTTCCTCCATGCTCGCCCCCAACAGTTTCTATCTCTCTCATCAAAGTAGGTTTCATGATCTCTCTCTCTCCAAGTGCAGTCCATGGTATAGCCCGATGTGCAGCCATTGTCCATTCTACCTAAAGTCCACGACTACAATATCTTTGATCGCGTTAAAGCCGTAGCCCGTAGTCATTACTCATTAAACAACATCGCGACAATCCACTTCATGATCTGCCGAATGAGTGTTACATGACGCCACGACCCACTGCTTCTATCAGCAATCGTAAAATTTCGTAAGTATTTCCGTTTTTTGTCTACCTTATGTAGATATGAATTATTAAGGCTGGGGCGTATTCCGCAGCGTTTTCCGTCGAATTAAAAACGCATTGGTTTAAATCTGAGCAGCTATACATGACGGGCGTAATGCA
>NC_042493.1:42046202-42050358 GCF_005508785.2 Acyrthosiphon pisum | reverse complement strand
CGCCGTGTATAGCCCCCAGCCTAAAGCTAAATTTACGATTACATATTATACTCCAACATAATTACTGTCATATAGACATATATAGTAAGTACTATACGGTATACCGGTCGTTGTCATCTGCTCTCAGTGCCATATTTTTTAAAAATATTGTTTAGTAATTGCTTAATCCTCTCTCCGCAAAGATACATTTGAATTTATGTCACCTAAACCTTGCTTATAATTCATCACATAAATTGTTTTTTTTAACATATTTAAGTAGGTTTTAGGTATTTCATGAATAAATAAAATAAAATCATATAAAACTATGCAAATTAATATTAATTAAAAAAATTTCAAACAGCATAATTCTTATAATATACTATATATATAATACTGTTATTAAAATAATTAAAGTTATACAATTTTAATTATTCACAAGTAAACATATTTCTGGCCACAACATTTTGGCGCCCTTAAAATACTGGCGCTCAGGGCAGTTTTACCCAGGGCCCCTCCTAAATGCGGCCCTGTCTGCTATAGAGTGTGGTCTACCTGCAACCAGCCAATTTTACACTGGCTTATGATCTCGGTCTAATCTTTTTTTTTTTTGTTAACATTTTATCTTTATGAAAACAATGCCTTGTCGCCTTGGTAGTTGGCATTTCGTAAAAGTAAGGATTAAGGAATCAGGTCTCAAAGTGACTCACGACGTTTAGGATGTCACTTTTTGTGCGACACTACAATTTATTTTAGATATTATTTTGGCACTCTCGTAGTCACACTTTCAATATGGCATAATTTTTTTTTTTATTTATAAGTAGTAATGAATCAACCACCAATTTTTTAATTAATAAAAATGATTTAGCAAACAATAAAAATACCAAATGTACTAAGTGTGGAAGTGAGATGAATTTGTACATACGTTAGGAAAGAAAGAAGAATTTTACAGTAGGTATATTTTTTATTTTCAATTTTAGAATTAAGAATAATTGGGGTGGGATGAATTTTTTGAAATTGATAATCATTCTTCGTCAAATGTTTGGCATGCTTAGCAATATCTTGAAATGTCTTTATTTCTAAGACACGAAATTGTATTAATTCATTTTTTGATTTAATGTATCATAGTGTTTGGGCCGAAAGCCAAACTGGGTATTGTGTATAATTTGGTGTTCGTATAAGATAGGTCAAATTTAAAGGAGAATTATTTTTCAAACTATTTAAATTTAATAACTATTAAATAAATGCAATATATTTTTATTGAAATATAATTTTGAATAATTTATTCATTTATTTCAAGGTTTCCATAACAAAACAAACCATTCTGAAACGCCTGGATAACTGCATTGGGTATATGTCGGAATATGTACAGTTAATATAATTTATCAATCAACGCTATTATAATAACCAAATTTATATTCCTACTCAAACACTCAGTCAATTACTATTGATATTGATTTAGACCAATCAGTTAATTATCCCTTTAAAATGAATACTAATGCATATCCCAAGAAAAAAAATATGCGCAAGACAATTAGTACTCAAATATCAAAAAGATGGTCTAATACCAACAAGCATGGAAAAAATATGAAAATCAAACCAAATGAAAAACTACATTATAACGGCACCATTTCTCATTGTATGCTAAAAAGGATTAGAGCAGAAGAAGCATCGAGTATACAACTTCTTGCAAATCTTAATATTTTGTTGGCTGACGAAAAGGCCCGTCAAGCTATTAATTTAAAACATTCAGAACTTAAAAAAAAAGTTCTTGAAGCAGAAGAAAAATTATTGAAGCTTGGTGTAAAAACATCAACATTTTCAGCATTCCGTCCTAAAGAAGAAGATATAACTCCAGACATTGAAGTTACTGATGATCCTAGACTTGAACAATTATTAAGATGTGAAATTGCCACAAATAGTTGGCCAGTTCGTGAAGAAGTATTCCGAAAATTTAATGTGCCACTTATTCAGGTGAACACTAAACGTATGTCAAACTGATTAGGTCCGGTTTTTCAGTCATATTTAACTGCTAGTTAGAGACATTTAACTACCAGTTAAATTTAACAGAGAGTTAACTGAAACTTTTCAGTTTATCAGTTAATGGTTAAACATAACTGTAGGATAAAGTGTTGGTTAAGTTATCTATTACTTTTTCTACTAGTTAAACGTTTAACTGAAGGATTAAAACATAGAGTTTATAATATATTATTATATAATACCATAAAAAATAAATTACCTCATCATTATATGATTGTATTGTACTACTTTGCTTCAAAATATATACATTTTATATTTACCTGACCTAAATTTTTGTTAAGATATTTTTTTTAAGATAAATATAATGTAATGAATATTCAGTCAAATCTTTTATTTGAAGACGGCGATGAAGAAATATCAGAGTTCATTAATTATCGTCGAAGACCTTACACGGTACGAGATAGAATAAATCATATGATGAAATGGGATGATCATGATTTTAGGATGAGGTTTAGACTTTCTAAAGTTATTGTTTAACAAGTTTTGGATTTAATAAGGGACAATATATCTGTAGAAAACCAATGGTAAGTTTGGATAAAAAAAATATAAAAATAATTGTAGGCACCTACTTCCTATTTTGTACAAAAATAGTAAGGTATTTATGAAGTCAAGATATAAGTTTGCAAGTATTTTCAAGTATTAAACCAGCATTAATTACACCATTCTATATTTATTTATAATTATCCCATATCAATATGATACACCTTACTATTTTTAAATGGCAACCTACTACATGTTGGAATTGGTCAATACAATTCTAATTAATAATCTTTAACTTTTTAATAATATGTTTTAATTTCTCTTTATTTTTAAAGGAATTGAGCAATAGCACCTATAGACAAATTATTACTAACACTGCGATTCTATGCAACAGGAAGTTTTCTTATTACTGCCGGTGACTTTCTCGGTGTTAGTAAATCTTCTGCTTGTATAATTGTTCGTACTGTTAGCATAGCTATTGCACGCCTATGTCATCAATTTATTTGTATGCCAACTACAGATGAAGAAGTGTATACATTACAGAGAGGTTTTTACAAAATTGCTAGATTTCCAAGAGCTATAGGTGCAATAGATTGCTCACATATTCGAATTCAAAGCCCAGGTTATTGATTATTATTAACTTCATATAAAAAGAATTTATATTGTAATGCTATACATAGGTGGAAGTCTGGTGTCTTAATCACCAATAAAACATCTGTACTAACACCTCCCTAATTATTATTTTTTAATGCCCTTGGGTGTTATTTAAATAACCCAGAGGTTAACAAATCCAGTAGAAAGAACATATGGAGTTCTTAAACGTAGATTCCCAATTTTATCTCTTGGTCTACGCTTGAAGCTAACTACATCACAAGCTGTAATTGTTGCTTGTTCTATTTAACATAACATTGCATGCAATAACAATGATTTAGAAGCCCCTGATCTCGTAGACGTAGTATTACCACCAGATGAAATAATAGATGAAGAAGGTTGTGCAAGACAACAATTGATAAGAGAGTATTTCTCTAGACTATAAACATCAGGCATCTTCATTTGAAACATACAAATTTTGATTTGCTTAAATTAAACTTTTATTATTTAAAAAGTTAGGAATTATACAGTGTGAAACAGAAAGAACTGACCAAAAAAAAAAAAAATTATGCTACTTAAACTTATGACAAAAATTGATAAAATTATAGGATTAGTAAATAGTTTTAGAAATATTCTCATGTTAGCAAATTTCCAAAAATAATATTTTTAAAAAAGTTATAGCGTTCCAAATTAATTTAATCAAAAAAATACTGATATTTAAAAAAATTCTAAAAAATAAACTTCTTGATTTAGATAAATGTTTTTACCATCCAAATAGTTCTTATAATCAGATTCACAAATTGGCTATTTTGAATTTATTCAAAAAAATTTAAATTAAATTTAAAATTTTTCATTTTTGGTATTAAAAAATAAAAATTTTTTTTTTTTTTATTACACGTGTAGCGCAAGTAGCTATAAATTATGTATAAAAAAAAAATTTTAAAATATTGATTAAAACAAAAGTTATTTCAAAAATCAGTTCTATCTGTTACACCCTGTATACTAACTTATATATATTATTATAAATAAATATAAATGTACATTTTTTTATTGGCTAAATATTTATATA
>NC_042493.1:42043042-42046085 GCF_005508785.2 Acyrthosiphon pisum | reverse complement strand
TATTTATTATGGATGGTTAAACATTTAAGAAAGTATTTAAAAGAAGCTTTTTATATCTTTATATTAAGCTTTTTACTAAATTAAATTAAATTTTTTTTTTAAATTTCTAACTCAACTCTTGAGATCTCAAGTTTTAATGCATGTTTTTCTGCCATATATTTTTATTTTGTTTCGTGTTCAATGGATGACTGTAAAAGTTCTTATCTAACAAGTTGTTGAGACCAAAATGGAGCTGGTATCTCTGCAAGGTCTTCAAACTTTTCATCAGCTGAGGTCATGCAATGTTTTTTTTTTTCTTATTGTTAGCTACAAATATTTAAGAAGACATTGTAGTACATATTTAAGTAGACCTGGGAGAGATTACATGTTCCCATCAGAACGTAATTTTCTATATGATCCACCTATGTAAGTTTGTAAGCCAGAGGCAACGTAGCGGATGTAGCGTCGTCAGCGAACCATTTCACTCCCGCCCTCTTTTTCAACCACACTCTCTTTCACTCCCATCCACTCACTCTTTCTCTAGAACCCTCTCTCTCTCTCTCTCTCTCTCTCTCTCTTTCTCTCTCTCACCTATGCATTACATAAAAAATTTACGTTTACGAGAACCAGCCCTATGTTGTTATACTTTTAATATTTGATTGAATTCAACTACTATCAAACTTTAATTTAAGAACATAAGCTGTGTCACTAGGTACGTAGGAATTATTAAGATATTTTAATTGTTATATGCAACTCATATAAGCGTTTTTAAATTATAATATTTTTGACGTTCATCGCTAACATAAAAATTAAAATAGTGTACGTAGCGACACAGAAATGTTCTTAACTTAAAGTTTGATAATATATAGCTGGTGAAATCGCTAAGGAACAACATATGATTGGTTCTGCTGAACGTAAATTTAGTATGTTGCGCATGGGTCAGAGAGAGGAAAAAATTATATTCTGCTGGCATCCACTTATAAGCTGATTATAAACACTTTATACGATATTTTAATTTTTAAGCCTATATTATAATTTTTAAGTTATGACCATTTTATACAGGTACCTTAATATTTTACGTACTTACTAATGATTACCTACCTACTAGCTTACCAAGCCCGGATTAAGGGGGTGTACAGGGGGGGGGGGGCATTCCCTCCGGGCCTCGATAGTTAATATTTATTTAGGGGCCTCAGATTTGTCCATTACATTTTACGTTATAGGCTATAATGCTATAACACTGCATAAATCACCTAAAAAAAAATCGATGATTATTTAATGAGGAAAAAAGCTTGTAAATTATAATTTATAAATAAAATGATACATTATTCATTATTTATTGCTATGTACCTAATACCTATCTATGTATATTTATTATAACAGGTACCTAATATTAAATAATATATACAGTAGAAACCGTTTATAATGACACCGGTTGTAGTGATATATTGGGTGTAATGACCTTAGATTAAAGGTCCCTGAAAAACTCCTATATTGTATGTACTAATTTGTATCGGATTTTATGACGTCTATATAATGACTATACGGATGTTATGACGGTTATTTTTGGTTATATTGGAAAAATATTTTATCTACAATGACTTTACTTTATTGAAGGTACTATTACAACCGATAATACCGACAATTTCATCTTTGTTTTGTCGTCAGTTTTATTTTATTTTATATTATCATCAGGGTACGGGTAATCGTCGTGAGATTAAATGTGTTTTGTGTTCTTGTGTTAAATATTTTGAAATTGTAAAAATGTGCAAATGAAAGCAATCCACAATTGAAGAAAAAGCAAATGTCATGTTTAAAAATGAAATAACAGATTTTTTTAAAAATAATAATTGAATTAATTAATTTAAATAATATGTACATAATTAAATGTTTTTATATTTAATTTTTTTCTATATTATACATTACATTACATAAATAATAATAGAAGTTATAATTTAATTTTAGTCATTTTGGTTATAATGACAACCGGTTTGACCTATTTTCTTTGGTCCCTTGAACGTCATTATAAACGGTTTCTACTGTACATTATTTTTTTTTTGTTCAGTGGCCTCATTTAGAGCTTTTGCCCCTGGGTCTCAAAATGCCTTAACCCAGGCTTGTAGCTTACCTACTATTTTCTTATATATCAAATGGCAAATGAGTAATTAGTAATTAGTTTAAAATTTTAGTTAATTGATTAGGCGATTAAAAATCAAAGGACCATGTTCAATATAGATGTATATTTATTATGTTTTAAATTAACAACAATATATTATACACAAAGAAAATAAGTAGTTATAGTATTAAAGTAGGTATAGGTATTAAAAACTTAATTTTTTTTATAATATTCTATAGTTAAAAATGGAGGTAGTACCTACGTTATTCGAAATTAAATATTATTACCTATTTAATTATATTACATACAATAAGTTAAGGTGATATGATACCGTGATTTTCTGTTTTTGTCTAACACACGCACGACATAGGATTTTAGACGGGTTTTTTGTCAAACACATCAATTGACTTATTAGGCAATCAGAATTTTAAAAACAGATTTGAATTTGTCATCAAAACCACTTAAAATCGACTTTCCCACATTTTTGATTTTAACTTCTCCAAAAATGTTAATACAAAAGTGTTAACCTATATACTTTTTAGATTCTGAGTGGAACGATGAATGTATTGATTTTACAATGATGTGTGTTTTAGATTCTCAGTGGAACGATGAATGTATTGATTTTACAATGATGTGTGTTTTTTTTTTTATTTTTTTTTTTTATTTTTGTGTCTGTCATCACGTTTTAGGACAGTAAAAGTGCTTGGATTTTCTTCAACAGTACCTTTTCTGATAGGAAAGTGAATCTAGTTGGTACTTTGGGGGGTCAAAAGTAACATTTTTCCAATAGTTTTCAAAAGCGCCGTGTAAAACAAAAGAAAAATTAAGGAAAAATGGGAATTTTTACGCAAAATTTGTTTTCGAGAAAATTTGCAAATTATTTCGAGTTAGAAATTCATAAAAATTTTTCTTTTTAAATCTAAGATATGAAAATGTAATACAAGATTC
>NC_042493.1:42041441-42042271 GCF_005508785.2 Acyrthosiphon pisum | reverse complement strand
ATGTTCAATTTTTGTATCTAAGAATTAAAAATTTAAAACAAGATTCCACGTAAGTAATTAATTCTGTTACCAAAAAATCTAAAATATACATTTAAACAGTTTATTTTTATAGTCATTTTAAGTACAAATTTGGACGAAATTACATATTAAAAACCTAGGATAACTCTTTTAGTTATTTTGTTGTGATTGTATAATATTATTCGTGGGTACTTAAAACTTCAAAAGTATGCTATTATATATCTATGATTTTACCACGGTTTTTTGTTGATGTATAACGCGTTATAGCTTATAAGTACCTAATAGATATTATGATATGATTAATTTGGAATTTATTATAGGTACCTATTATAGGTCAATTTTTTTTAGTACCATAGATAAGTATATATTATATGTCTAATACATAGACTAACATACCGTCTCCGCTCAGAATCGTTTTTCTTATACAATGATATTATATCATTGAATTCAAATTTAATACCATCCATTATACAGTGACCCACTTGTAACCTACTGTACAGCAGAGCGAAATCCACTTATCCACCTTTTAGATTCTGAGTGGAACGATGAATGTATTGATTTTACAATGATGTGTGTTTTTTTATTTTTTTATTTATTTTTTTATTTTTTTTGTGTCTGTGTACACGATAAGTAGTCGAAATAATGCTACGATTTTCAACTTCAGTATCTTGTTCGATCAGAAAGTGAATATCGTTGGTGCATTGGGGAGGTCAAAATTTAAATTTCCCAGTGGTTTTCAAAAGCGCCGGGAAAAACAAAAGAAAAATTAAGGAAAAACGGGAATTTTTACGCAAAATCGATCTTTCACAAAA
>NC_042493.1:42041126-42041391 GCF_005508785.2 Acyrthosiphon pisum | reverse complement strand
TATACTTTCTTTCTTTTTTGTTTATTTTGTAATTTTGAAAACAAATTTGAATTCTCCTCTAAATTTACTATGCTTTAACCGTTGTACATTTTTGAATTTTTCATATTCTATATCAATGTATTTAAATTTGAATTATGAATATGTTCTATTTTTACTCTTTTTGTTAGTAAATTTCTAAGTAAAAAAAATAAAAATCAGAAAAATGAAATTGTCAAAGCAATAAAGCATAGATAATTTAGTGACAAATTCAAATTTGCTTTCAAAA
>NC_042493.1:42034392-42041026 GCF_005508785.2 Acyrthosiphon pisum | reverse complement strand
AATATTTTAACGAAGAATAGCGGTTTTAGTATTTCGAATACTAGTTTGAATAAAAATTATAACATTGGTAACGAATATAATATACAGATACAAATATCTATGAAACTTATTTATTAATTAAACATTTTGTCATCCACAATTTAAAATTTGACTTAATATACCTAGTCCACGCGTATTGTAAATTGTTAATAAAACGAAAATTATATATATTTATTTATAGGAGTTATATAATATTGGTGTAATTATGGCCGCAAGCCATCTTATTGGGGAGAAGTTTATCCCGAGAACATTAATTAGTTATGCCCGAGGAGGATGTCATAAACATTTAGTTAGAAAACATGTTCAACCATCGCCAGTAGGTACGAGAACAATCCACCGCGCGTTAAGTTGTGAAACTTAAGGATGAAATCCGTAAATTGAAGGAGTTTTCTGTGGCTATAAAAATGAGAGTGACGGCTTTGGAGGGTGATAATAATGGTTTATATAATAAATGATGTCATGTGCCATGTTTTATTGAAAAATAATTTGTCACCGTTAATCGGTTGCACATTACACAGAAAATATGAAACGTGACAGAGAAATGTGATTCTAAACAAGTGTCTTCTGCAAGCCGTCGATATGGGGCTGGAAATTGAAAACGACCGATTCGGTGCTGAAAATAATATTACGTGTTAATAACTTGTATAGATGGCATACACGTAGAGTTCATAATGATCAAACTATGTAATTGTGAATTATAAATAATAAAGCTTGATAAAATTACAGTATTTTTAAATAGAGAAACAATATATTTTATCAGGTACTATAAATTATAAGTTATAATATTTCGTAACCTGTTGAAAAATAACAAATACGAATATATTTATAGAAACTGTTAAATACATAGTAGACAGTAGCCTCTAAGTAATAGATCACTTGCTACTTTCTATCTACTATAGCACACCCCAAAAATTATTTCTATATACGCCACTGGCGTATATAATAATTATTGACAATAATACAATGAACAGTATATTACAATTTTGATTTGAAAACCTAAGATTAAGTGATGGGAAAAACTTGGACCGCCACTGGTTTTGGCTTGGCGTTCTGTGGTGTCAAAAAATATTCTCGTAAGCTCAAAAATTACGGATAAAATGAAATAAAATTTAATTATGGCCTATGGGTATCGTTACACGTTGTTATTTTATTCATAAGCACTATTATTAAGTTCCTGATTCTTAATGGAAGGGCTAAATGTGACATTTGTTGACAATACACGGGAGAAAGTGTTGAAATTATAATGATGTTTACAACGTAAAATACTATCGATGAATTATAAATCTTAAATAAATTATACAATTTAATAACAATAGTTTTATTGAATAATAATACAAATAGTAAGATTTCGTTTATATAATATACACGTATAATTATAATATAGTATATAAATGTATGTTAAAATGGAAATCATTGTCACGCATGTTCTCTGGAACCGCTCATCCGATAGTCATGAGGTTGTTTTTCAAATGATAGAGTATTTATTTATTTATTTACACTCGGCTCCAACCGTAGGTATCTACAGCGGAATAGTTACCTAATTTCCTCCATTTTTTTAAATTATTAATCAATAAATTCATGAATCTTGAAATAGTTTGCTCTGCGTCTTTAAAGGTATATTGAGTTCTGACTCGTTTGAATACAACAGCTCGTCAAATACACTATACCCAAATATGTTTATTTAGGGCCACTAAAATGTACGGACACGCTTCATATTTTTAATTTATTTGAGGACGCAATTGAAAAACTGAAAAGGTCGGACAGATTCAATACAATAACGTGTATCTCGATGCGCTGGATCGAAAGACCAAGGGACAAAGCATATTGTTCAGCGCTGCGTTTAAAACATTTATATTGCTGTCACGTTTGCTATTTTTTATTGAAAACCTAAAATTACGCTCCCAAATTTGTTTAACGCAGTTAAATCAAGTAAATACACTAAATAGGTACATAAACTAAATCGTAAATACACTAAATATAATTTATATAATATTCGGATAAATGTTTTATTTAATTAAATTTCTGAAATAAAGGCTACCTAAATGTGTAACATTTTATTTTTGCCCTACGAGTACGTAGGTACTCTGTATAGATATTACTTGGTGCAGTCTTTGTATATTCATCACAGAATATATAAAATATTAGAATACAAAATAGAAATTATGATAGGAGTTCATGATTCTCATTCAAATATTCAATATTCGTTTGTTTTATCAATATATTTCAACTACTATATTAAGTAGGTAAATATATTAAAATTACTTACGACAACTAACAGACATCACGTTTCTTTGTTCTATATGTTAAAGTAATACATTTGAGCTGTTGTAATATATTTTTTTATGGTATATTAAAGTATAATTACATAATTATTTATAAATGATAAAGTGTATTAAGTACTGCTAATAGTCAGTGAACTAAACAAAAAAAAAACGGGCTTAACTTTAAACAATGCGTTATTGAAATAAATTATTTTTAATTATTATCTGATTTGTGCAGTCTTTGTACAATGCACATTCGTCACACAAACTATTAAAAGTATTAAGAATAAAATATAGAAATGTTAAACTATCGATCAAAATGTTTAGCAATTTAATACACCTAATAGTTTGCTTGTACCAATTAAAATAATTGAAAATAAATAGTCACAATATTTTTTTAGTGACGTTTACAGTTAAAACTTTAATGAAATTCATTAAAATCACAAAAATGTATAAATTATTTTATAGTTTAAAATTCATAATATTTTTAATATTCATCATACATTTATGCTATATAGATGACCAGGTTAAAGGTAGGCTAAATTTGAAACTTAAACTCTATTATTTGTTTAAACCAATTATATAAAAATTGATTAAGTCTTAGCTAAAAACCCTAACCGAACTAAAATCCTGCGTGCGCTACTGAAAACAATTCTAATATATTAGATTAATAATAGCCAAAAAGGTATATGACCTACTGGCCATTATTACCAGATATGAGTTTATGGATATTACGTACAAACAATTCGTTCACCTATGACAATAATAAATAATTACCAAGTGAAAATATCGTAAATAATACAATAATCAAAATAAAATCGAGCTAGCAGTAAAATTAATTTTATATTTTTTCTAATCACTCTGTAGGAAACGCGCTGTATACATCGATAAATATATTTTAATGATAAACCGTTTTATGTTAGAAAAATGTAATGACTAATAATAATATAGGATCTATAATATTATCGTTTGACGATAAATATTTTAAATTATTGTTAATAATAATATGGTAGATTATTATTCGTTATTATCAACAAACGTGGTCATTTCGGGAACAATAGACAAATTTAAAACCAACACAAAAATGAGACCCTTGAGCATGGAATCATCATTTATTGAATTCGTAATACGACATATCGATAACGTTTAGCACAATAGAACAAAGTCTATACAGCGGTATAATAAATATGAGTACCTATACCTACGTGTTAAAAAAAAATGTGGTAAGTACCAACTTATTTGGTTGACGACCGCCTGGAAAGTATACGATGTCATGAACCTATAGGTATAGGTACCATCCACTTATTATTCTCTCGTATTTTCAATGTTCTAATAATAATTATTTTCTCAAAAATTAATTTTACCGACCGTGTTGTGAAATACTTAGGATATAAAATAAATAACTATAGTTAATAACAATATAATATATAAAATATATATATACTAAAATGTAGGTACTTAGTAACATAGGCTGACCGGAATCGTTTTGGCCTTTGCTTGGAATCATTTTTCGAATGCAATGATTTATCATTGAATTAAAACTTAATATATTATTATACATTACACTATTGCAGTGACTTCCTCAATGACGAGGTACAGTCGAGATCTATACAGCTGTACTGTAGGTAATATCCATACTGTATGTACAGTGTGCAGTAGAGCAGTTACCAGCTATTTTTTATTTTACAATTATTTAAAGTAGATACTTAGAAATTGCTTATTTTGACCCACAAAAGTACCTACCAGCAATATCCAATTTGCTACCAGAAACATCCCACGAACATCTCTACTAGAAAATGTGCTAAACGAAAAAAATAGTAAAACACACATAATTTTAAAATCAATACGTATAAATCACTCCGCTCAGAATCTAAAATTACAATAAATCATAAAGTAAATTGATGTACATAATATTAAAGTATGAAAAAAGGTACAAAATACACAAACACAAATTTATTTTCACCAGTCATTAACTAAACCCTGGAGTGTCAAATAATCAGGGCCGTATTTAAGGGGTGGTTCGGGAGGGCAATATACCCTTCCTGGGATATGTTTGGGAACGACTATAAAATAACCATATTTTTGAATACGGCGCAATGGAAAATTATTAATTATTAATAAATATATAAAGAAATTTGTATAAATTGGTTCCTAATCTACGACCGCAGATTATCTTTTTTACATAATTGGTTTGTAATCATTTTAATTAATGAATCGTTCAAGTAAAATAAGATTGTCCATATAGAGTGTAACAAATAATTAGGTAGGTATATATAATTATAATATTTGATGGTAGAATAATTATTTTGTTTTCACGTTTCTTTCAATACCTAATACAATATTTGTATAGCACTTATACATTACACCGTTGATTATAAATCATATAGCTTATATAAAAATTAAAAATGTATATAATCAATGATTATACTATACGCGTCTACTTTATAATATTATTTTCTATCACGAGTAGACAGGACTATACCTACTTGTGTGAAACTTTCTATATGTACATAATGCGAAATTTTGTTACTTTTTTGAGATAATTGGGCTTTTGAGTTACTTGGTTCACATTTTAAGTTTTAAAATCTTTTAATGTATTATTAATTTTGACTTTTGAATGATGAATAATTATTATCTCGTTTAAGTACCTATGATAATATTATTTACCTTAGAAAACATTATTAAACGAACTTTTTTTAAATTATTATTTTGTATAATATGTACTTTATTTTTACGATTTTCATGGTATTTATTTAAGAAAATATTATTAATTTGTTAGTTATTAGGTATATTATTGGAGACGAACAAACCTCAAGATGAATTATGGTTATAAGACAAAAATTACTTTTTTGAATTGATCCTTAAAATTTAAAACCAACGTGTATTAAATAGTTTTCTAATTTAATCATGTTATTATTAAATTACATTTTAAATCAAGAATAAGCAATCCAAGTTGAAAATTTAAATCTCGTGTCACAAATAACTCACTTGGCCATACAAAGATAATTTTATATATTATATAGTTTTTTTCAGACATGGTAACATAAAAATAATAGGCAACATCGCCACAATCGATTTTATTCTAAGTATTCTATAATCATGCTATTCAGTTGGAGTCAAGTTTACTCATCATAGAGTGAGTCACTGTAATGGATATGGATGGACATTGTGTTAAAATGAATTTGAATTTAATGATAAATTATTGCATACCTACGTAAAACGATTCTGAACGGAGACGAGTCTGTTAGTTAATAGTTTATATATTATCTTTAAATATATTTCCATTAATTATTATAGTAATTTATTTTACTATCTATTAGTAATAACTAATAAGCCAATAAGAAGGTATAATTTATAAATAGGCCCAATCGTATACAATTACTTTAAATCCTTGTTATTGTGTATATAAAATATGATAATATACGTAAGAGTTTTCAACCAGATATACTGCCTTTTCTGTCAGAAAAGACGCTCAACTGCTAAAGTAGAAAATCGAAGCATTTTTTTTTTACCATATAAAGTATTTTCAGACACACCCTTTGTAAAATCAACACATTCATCGATCCATTTAGAATAAAAAAAAAAACCGATTAACTTAGTACCTAACTAAAACTACTTTTTAGTCGTGTTATCAAATAGTTGTCCTGCAGTAGGTATACTATCACCGTTGTTATATGGATTTATAAAATAATTATAATGAGCTAGGTACCTGAATAATATAATATTGTATTACAGTTACGACTGTGCATTTTAAAGACCACTTAGTAACTGAATAATGTATAGGTAGGTATAGGTATAATAGCTAAATAGTGGTTTAATACGAATATTACTTTATTATAGGTACCTATTCTACAAGTCAAACATCAAAATTTATAAATCATCGTTTGTAAACGTGGTGATTACATTGAACGTTTTATACGAAACCGTAATTATACAAATGGAAAAAGGAGTTTAAAAGAGTATAAATTACCAAAAATACTCGTAGCTAGATTTGTACGACCATTTATGTGTTTAAATTATAATACTACGGTATTCCATTATTTTGGACTAAGTAGTATCGAAATTATCTTGATGTCGCGACGGTAAAATATATGCCTACAAAATAATGGCGTCTGAAGTCTGAACATTTTATAACGATGTAAAATACCCGTACCTAATGTAGTATAAGATAAGCCTATGTCACACATCGGTATGTATAATATATATTATGGAGGTTGTTACTGTAGTAAATAACATATTAAACGATTATTATAAGGTAGACTTAGGTTATGTGTTTGACAGTTAGTGTGAGATAGGTAGATAACTGGTATAATGTATAATATACTAAATCGTGT
>NC_042493.1:42034136-42034292 GCF_005508785.2 Acyrthosiphon pisum | reverse complement strand
CTGCCGACCAAAAAATGTAGCAGAACTGTATGCCCCGAGACGATTAATTTTTAACTTACTACAGACCTGAGTGCGTTCAAATTACCTATATTTTAACTATTGTGATACGGCGTAGAAATGTAATCAAAATTGTATGTAATATTATTAAAATAATAC
>NC_042493.1:42018512-42034086 GCF_005508785.2 Acyrthosiphon pisum | reverse complement strand
AGACTATAGAGAGTTTAACAAAATAAAAGTTAGAAAATTTAATAAATGAAAAAATAAAAACTATAAAAATAACTAGTTATACTTAATACTTATTATTTATAACGAGTTAGATCAGATTATTTTACACATTAAAATCAACATAATTTAAGTTACAAAATTAGTACTTAGCGCCCAGTTTTGCTTGAAACTATCTCTGGTGGAATGGCTATAACATGTTTGAATAAATAAATATATTTATTTACCAAGAATTGGGTATATTATACATTTTTTCAGGCACAAAAAATTAGTAAAAAGTATGAGTAAACATTTTTTTTGTTTTACTTTTTATAGCTTATAATTGGCTGCAGGAGACACCACGAGAAGGTTGGGTCTTAATTATTACTCAAAACTTTTTTTTGCAACTTTATGATCACTATGCGTATTATAATTTATAAATATACGAGAATCAAAAAACTTTATTTTTATCTTTCGCTTTTTTTGCTTAGTGGAAGTATTAATAGTAATTATAGTAATACACTGTATTACGTATATATATATATTATATTATCGTTCAAACAAATAAAAATTGTAACTAAACGTGTCTTGTATATTATGTGTACAAATGTGTTGGATTTCCCCCTTGCAAATGTGTGGGATTTTAGGTCAATGTGTTCAAACGTTTCACCGGCGGGGAATCGATGTAACTTTTCCCCCTATAAATAAAATAGGTCTGGCCCTTAGTTAAGAGTCATAGGGCCCGGAAGTTTATGCACTAAAAACTACGGAAATATGTATGCACTTATGCGCTTAAATATGCTTAAATATTTTTTTTAAATTTATAAATATGAGGAAAAAACCTTTTTATTTCAATTAAAAAATTTAAAATTTACAAAAAAAAAACATTATTTCATTAATTTATATATATTTTTAAACATTACAATTAACAATCAACGATTTTGATAAATTCTCAAAAATAAACGGCGGCCTGTTATCTGCCAACATATTTTTGTACACTGAAAAGCTCCGCTCCACGTTACCGAAGAAATTGGTGCGTATTTAAAATATATAAAATCATCACATGAAAAATCTTCAGTTAAATTATCCATTGTCGTTTCTTCTCCCAGCATAATTTTGGAATTTTCGGCTAGTGTTTAAAGCCCAGATTCTTTTCAATAACTTGTTCAAATTTTTTATAAATTGTAATGCCTTTGGAATATTTTACTGTAGTTATAACACAATATATACCTAATACAATAAAAGAATATCTAGTAAGTATTCTTTTAATATAAATTTATTTTTTTTTATTTACGAATTTTCATACTATATCTTCATAAATTATAAAATATGCTCTAAAATATTGTAAAATTAAGAAATATGCACTAAAATTTAAAAACCACTAAATATGCAAAAATATGCACTATAAACTTTTGATATGTTTTTGGTAGTGTCTTGAAATGCATTTCTAGCTCACTTAGCAATAAATCTAATGGTTCAAAAAAAACATGCAAATGCATGAACTTCCGGGCCCTAGTTATGACTATGCCTATCGGATGAATGGTTCCAGAGAATATACCTACGTAACAAATATTTCTATTTTAAGATTATTATATATTATAATAATTATATTATCTACAGGATATCCCGTGAGGATATACCAATTGGCCGTAGAATGCATGCATTAATGAAAATAAATAATTACATACTATTTAATAAAGTTTTAATTAATGTACTTTTTGGAATAGATTCATGGAATAAGCTGCATAGACGTAAATTACACAAAATTGCGTTCTCCAAAATGTTATATAACCTCTGATTGCATCATTGTACTTAGCTCATTGAAATACATAAATTTCCGAAAAAAATTACAAATAATTTTTTGGGAGCTAAACTGCATTTTTAATGTAGATTCGTGGAATAATCTGAGTATGCGTAATATACTCAAAATACCGAACTTCATAATATTATAACCTTGGAACTTAGTCCAACTGACAAATTCTGATTGTACCATTGTACTTAACTCGTTGAAATATACCTATAACTAATCTAGGTAAACTGCATTATTCCAATATATTTGTGCAATATTCAATTTGCGATTATGATTTGTGAAATTATTTGCAAACTTGTCCAAATTAGCTATAATTATATTTTTAAATAGATAAATAATAAATATAGGTGTACCTACCCAATGAAATATAATTACAACTCTAAGTACTTCTTAAAAATTCAAAATATGAGTACGTTGAGTGGCGCATTTAGGGGAGGGCGAAAGTGGCAAATTCCCCGAGCAGTTAATTTTTGGGGGTTAAAAAAAAAATAAAGCTTTTTCTTATGATGTGTTCATGATTATTTTATTTTTTAAACCTTTTTCGGTATTGTTATGTATTTAAAATACATAGGTAGTAGGTACCTACATATTTTGTATTTTAAAAATATTATTATCTAATTAGAAATAATAATATTATACGATACTTAGGTACCTAATAGCATTGATTAAGAATACGAGTATTGCAATACTTTAATAGGTATATTATATATTATATATACCTATATATTTATATTATATATTATATATTATACATTTATACAATAACATAATATAATATTTTCGTTCAAAGTTCATAATGATTAATAGGTAACTAACTATTTTATCTGTTGAACCTTGAGTATGGGGATCGGACCTAGTAGGTGTATATTGAGTCTGAGTGACTATTGTCTACTTGTCATACTATGTTAATAATATAAACTAAATTATTATGCGTTGTTCTTAACTCGTTAAAATACTTAGGATCATAGAAAAAAAATTTACAATATTCGTTAAAGGCACCGGTGTGTACCGGCGTAAAAACAGAAATTGCCATCTTTGGAAAGATATAACTTCTAAAATAATGATTTCTGCAAATTTTTAATTGAAACCAATGTGAATTTGTTCCTTTATTTAAAAAACAAATAATGTTTTATAATTTTTATTTTTAACACTGGACATCCATCCCCTGCCGACCAAAAAATGTAGCAGAACTGTATGCCCCGAGACGATTAATTTTTAACTTACTACAGACCTGAGTGCGTTCAAATTACCTATATTTTAACTATTGTGATACGGCGTAGAAATGTAATCAAAATTGTATGTAATATTATTAAAATTAATACAATATTGTCCATGGATGCATACAAAGTACGACTAATTCTTGACAAGTGGTTGTAGCCAATAGTTTTGAAGTCGTACAATTTTTCATTCGTTAGCATGTTGTATGAAATAATACGAATCCTTCGACAATTATTATTATTCGATTATCGGACAGTAATAAAATTATTAATGAGGCCGTTCAAGAATTGACTATCTGACTGGCGCAATCTAGCGGCGAAATAATGTGTAAACCGAAATTATATTATAATATTACAGTTTCGTACAGAAGTACATTTTGTATTGTTGTGTTTCCTTCAAAATGTCGATAGATGGTGCTAGTATGTAGTTCCAAACTCTTTTGGCGACTTAGTTTGACAGTCTTGGAAAATAAATTACATAATAGGCCAATATTTTACCTGTTACCTGAATATCTTAAATAGTGTTTGAAATCAAAGAGTTCTATGCGACAATATCAGAATTGTTCAGTAGAGCGATTTTTTGGTTTGAAAATTAAAAAACGTACTTCCGCCCAAGCGATTTTGAAATCGTTAGTATCAAACAATCCACAAGTTTCATTCCACTTTTTCATTTTAAGTATTGCAAAAAAAAAATCCTTTTAAATACTCAAAATATTACAAGTTGTAACTAACTTTGAAATTCCGAGTTTGGAAACAATATAGGTTTTATCGATAGAATTGGTCATTTGTAATTTTCTTTTTTAAAAACAAATAACGTGTTATCAATAGAACGTATTGATTCCAAATTAATAAATTTGTACTTAAAATTATATTCAGATATAGATGTATAACTCTTTGATTCCAAGTTCACAAGTATAGCCACCAAGAGCCACCATGACGTGTAAAAATAATACGATAGAGTGGTAGGAACTCAAAGGTGTACAATATTATCTCGAAACAGAAGTTTCCCAATGAAACAATGTACATTTCGATGTTTTTATTCAATTAGTAATTATCGACTGAATCGATCAATGCATAATATGGCTGACAAAACATCAGAACAACTGTGCAGATGATCGTTTTGTAAAAATCATGTAAATCGTGCGATTAGAAATCAAGTTATTAAAGGAAACGCGTAAAGTTTTTAGTGAAAAATCTTAACGAATTCTGGAATCATGGCGGCCGCTTCTCTCGTTACCGCACGTACCGTCCCCCACTCGATTTTGTTTAAAACGTTTATGCGCCGGCGCGACGCATTGTGTTAATATCGGCCGGGAGAACGACGGCCATAGGAAAGCAAGCAAAGGCGACAGCTGCAGTTGATTATTATTATTATTATTATTATTATTACCGAACTGCCGCTGCCGCGTACCCGCACTGTGGCCAACACAACAAGTCAAAATGTGTACTTCCTTTATGTTTAACCTCTTTGATGTACAAGCATAGACCTATAAACTAATGGGCAGCGCGTTCCACTCCGCCCTGCCATCAATGCACGGGAATCATAATATAAGAGAAAGAAGAAAGAACGAAGAGAGAAAAGAGAGAGAGAACATAAAGTAGCAACCACAGACCCATAAACTAACGCTGTATTTCTCCCCACGTTCTCTTTTCTGTTTTACTCTATATCGTTCCCCTGACCCCTCTCTCTCTAAGCGTTGTCCATAAGTTTATAGGTATATGCATAGGAGTGAGCACGAGGTGTGCGGTGTGTGCAGCTGCGGTGTGTGCCTGCTCGTGTGTCTTTAATAAGGCGCAATATTTAGGCAATATATAATTTCATTTCAGCCGCCCGTGGAGAGTTTGTTTTTCTAAACGTAAATTGTCCATGTTATGCGCCATGGGCCAAAGAGAGAGAGAGGGGGAGAGAGAGAGAGAGAGAGAGAGAGAGAGAGAGAGAGAGAGAGAAATGTCTCGCTGACGACGCTACATCCGCGCGTTATCTACGGCTAACAAACTCACATAATAATATTGCAAACGTTCGTTCTGAATAATCCATTTAACTCCGTTAAGACGACGTTTTAATAGTTACCAATATACCACGTAACAATAATAGGTATGGGGTATCCCATCATCGTACTTGTAGGTACTTGCTATTTGCTTGCAATGTGTACATGGCTCTGATAAAAAAAAAATTTAAAAAATAATGATTATGATTAAATAGGTACCTAATATTGATGACACAATGTCATGTCCATGTGAAATTAATTACTAAATAAATACCTAACTTATATGATTTATTATTATACTAAGATTATTTAGAAATTGTATTATTACTAATTTATTTGCACTTGATTCACTAGGATGCCACTATTAGAATATTGCAGACTGCAGTCTATATATTTTCTATATGCCTATAATATGGCCATTTCCGATCTCGAATTGATAAAAGTAATAGCTATATTTCCATTGTTCAATGTTAATACAATCAGTCAATATATAATAGGCATAAACAATTTAACAATAATGTATGTTTTCGATTATTTTGTATAGCGTTGTGCTATCTGCAATATTAAGCATACATATTAATATGGTTATTATAATTATTGTTTTAAAACATTCATTATATTTTTTTTCTTATTGAAAATAAGTCAGCATTGGCATTGATGGCCATTGTTTGACTTTTGATTATAATATTAATTATTAGTTAATATACATTCATTATATTATGATATACAATTTAATAAAATTAATCATCACTGTTTTAATGTATTTTTCAGAATATAGTATAATTAGTCAATGAGGCAATAATAAAACTATAGTACATAACTTATAATATATTAATTAATTTTTCTTTTGTTTCTGTATAAATATTATATAATTGTCATTTATTAGTAATTATAAATTAAATTAAAAAATGTCGTACAAAAAATATTTATTTATTTGTATTTACGGTTCAAATTGCCCGAAACATAATCATCTATTAATATTATATTGTAGATACTCTATACATTCGTAGAAACGCCCGGAATAATATGAGAAATAATCGTTCTTTGCAGTTCATATGTATAAGGTCAGAGATAAAATTGCCATTATTTTATTTTACATAATATGCAGTCGTTAAAATAAAATACTGAACATGATATTATAACGATGAAACAATGTGTACAATATTCGATAAGTGTTTGATTCCTGAAACCATAATATATAAATATTATATAATATATACCATATATTTACAGTTGCTTCGTCGTCGGGTTATCCGTCGTCGGCTCAGTTACGAAACAACTGCAGAATGCCTATACACGCATAATATAATATTTTATTATTCCAAATCGTCGGGTCATTGATCGGGTTATCTCGTTCGCTCATTCGAATTACTTTCTATACTGCACACGTGCCGTCGTCAGGCGTGTATTATGAAAATTGAAATGTAAATAAAATTTATACAAACAAATATAATCGTTTTTTAAACTGACGCGTGTATACAACGAATATTTTAATCCACGGCTATAAAAATTATAATATTATAAACTATACGCAGAGGCAACTGAAGGCAAGTGCGACAATATGTGGTGATCAAGACGATTAAGTGAACCCGCATCATTATTAATTCTGCTTTGTGACAGCGTTGATTGAATCAAACGATTCAAATCGGTGGTGCAGTCGGTGGGAGGGTGTTATTTTGGATGTTTAAACTCTTCGACGATCGTATTCATGCAAAAAATATAATTGTCAAATATGCTCCAGATGTCTCAAAAATATGGTTTTATTTCATATTTTATATTATTATTTATACATGAAGATTGACGACGACAATGTAGATGCGTGCAGTACCTATATACTGTATGCCCCCTCCCCACAAAGTTGTATTTAAGGGTATTCGATCCCGCCTGATTTTTCTTTCATATATTAGGGATTATAGAGGCCCATATTATTCCAACTGCACCGAGTATTCTAGTCTTTGGATAAGACCTTCTGAAAACATGTTTGAATTCTTTCCTATTTTTTTGAAATTAAACTCCTAAACGTTTTTAAACTTTGAATACTCAGAATTTTAAAAAGATAACAAAAAACTGCTTTAAATAATAAGTATTATATTATGCGATTTGGTTATGACCAAAATGAGCTCATTCTTCAATCTACCTATTATTATTTATTACGGACATCTATGGACTATGACTGAACATAATATAGGTATATGCTGGGTAAAAAAATATTTTAAACATTTGTAACATAATAATATGTTGAATACATTTCGACAAATGTTTTATTTTACAAAGCGAATGATTGTGAAATCAATTACACGATGTCAAATTATAGATTAACCATTTCATGAAATATTTTCGTATAGTTAGAAAGGCAATTCCATTTTATTAAACGATCGATTTCACTAAGTGGCTATGACATAAGTACATATAATATTACTCGTGTGGTCGGTGGTCGTTGTTGGGTTTGATATTATAAAAGCAAACTTAAACCCGCCTTGTTCATGCTCATAGCTGTGCATTGTACATATCACGCACGTGTCTATAAAACAATTATACGGCGTAGTGATATTATAATAATA
Source organism: Acyrthosiphon pisum (assembly GCF_005508785.2). Taxonomy (NCBI): domain Eukaryota; kingdom Metazoa; phylum Arthropoda; class Insecta; order Hemiptera; family Aphididae; genus Acyrthosiphon; species Acyrthosiphon pisum. The sequence continues at coordinate 42,026,516 of NC_042493.1, read as the reverse complement.
ATTGTACCGTAAGTCTTTATAGATAAACGGAGTAGCTTACGAACATATTGCGGGTTCCCCTATACCACTCCACTCCGTTCATCTAAACTTAAAATATAATTAAAATTCATAATTCATAAACTATAATTTATTAATTGTATGCTTTACCAGAATAGTCATTAAATATGTATTTTGTCGTTAAAAAGAGTGAAAAACAAAAAATTACCTATAACGATTAAAAATATACCTATACAATTTTTTTAGAAAAATATTTTTAACGACATAAAATTATGTAAAACATAAGGTAACGCAAATAAACGTTAATATAGTTTTTAAAATAATATTAGTGTCTTGCGTTTAATGGATTATTTAGTATTTATTAGTTTTTCAACTATATAAATTATTATCAACTTAGGGCTCAGACGTACTTAAGAGGACGCTACACAAAAATGTGTTTTCTCCGTCTTAAAAGTACCTACATAAAATAAATACTAGATTTATGATTAGATGATCACGTTTAGATTCTTTGTTTTAAAAATTAGAGTGTATCAACCTATTATGAAACTTGATGGTGAAAATATTATCTGTGTTTGTATTAGGGTTTTTTACGATGATTTTATGAGCACATAAATATAGCCATGGAAATTGGGTATGCGCTGCAAGTGTTTTTGTGTATAAATTCCGATTAGATGACATACATAATGAAGAACATTAACGTCGTACCATTGTGACAACAACGGCGCCAGTTGAAAAAAACTCTACATAGGTAATATATTTTATAAATTGGAAATTAATATCTTTATTTAGAAACGATTCGTCTGCAGTGTCTGAGTGTATTCGAAACGACTGTTTAAATTTCCATTGTTATTAAACGGAGACGTCTGTGTTCTATAATAGACATTGAATGCACTTATGTGCCTATACCTATCTACATGTTAGTTTTTACCATTTAAGTGCGTGTGATTTAAGGACAAAACAATATTAGATCGCATACAACGCTCAGCCTAATTATCTACAGCCGAGTTCCCATGTTGAGTGTGTCTTCTATATGTATTCAATTAAGTATTAACAATATGTTCACCTCTTGTAATGTATTTTATTGTATTATGGTACTATTTTTTTCGTGTGGCGTAACACATCCATACAACGATATAAGATGACACATTTTTGATACGAAAAACTCGATATTAAGTATACAGGTTGATTTACCAAGCATTAAACAATGCACACCTAGGTTACCATCTACTTACTGAGTATCGAAATAGTATATACCTACCTACTATTGTGTACTATATTGTACACTTCTAAGAGTATATAATATATTGTATAATTTTAAGAGTATATAATATATTGTATAATTTTAAGAGTACATATTCTATACTTTTAAAAGTGTACAATATTTATGCAGTAAAGCCTGTGTATACTTTATATTTATTTAATTTTTTTAATTTTAATTTTAAGATCTATAGATGATCTAATTATTTAAGTTTGAAATAATGTGAGCCACAGTTTTCTTAAGTTGTACGGTTTGCAAAAATGCAATTTTTCTTAAGTAGGTACCTACTAAATAATATGGATGGGTACGTTATAAGTTGTCATTGATCTCTATAATATCGATTAAAGCGATAAACGTTTGGTTTTCACACCAATCAATGTACACTGGTGTATAAGGTGTTTAAAATAGAATTTATTTTATCGATATCATCTGATATCGATGTATTCAAGGCCTACTAGGTGTCTAGGTATAGTATGGGAATTGCGGCCTACTACACGTCAATAGCCATTTTAGGAACTGAAAAATGCCAGACCCAATTTACTATACAAAATTTAGTATTTTATTTTTACTACATGTTTATGGTGGGCGCAATTTATTAAAACACCGTTCAAAAAAATACCTACTCGAGGTACCTTTTTTAAAATATACCTAGTACATAATATTAATATAATCAGTTTCGATAACTCGAATTCTTTTCTTAGTCCTTGAAGTGTTTTTTTAGGAATATAACTCGAAAAATACATAAGTCAAAATTATTTGTATTCTCCCCTTGAGATTATCGAGACTAGAATGCATTATAATATATAACGTATACTAAAACTGCAGTAACACCTGCTGGCAAGACCACTTGGTATATTGTAAAACGAACAATATCCTTTAGGCACGTTTAATATTATATTATTTATTAATATTACAATGCGAGTGAATATAAAATGTCACATTATTTATATAATATAATAATATATGAGTATGGGACATGGGTACCTATATTATATTATTCTGTAAAATGGTCGCACGGCGCCGTCGCACGTCGTTAACTTCAGTTTACTTACCTGCGTTTATTCTATGAAGGTGCTACATAAATACATACAAGTGTCTTGCCGTCGCCAACTGCACGTTCAACAGTAATATTGTTATTGGGTTTAAGAATTATGTACAGTAAAAAATTGTAATATTACCTGATATGCATTTTATTTTTAAAAATATCAAAAATAAAAAATATGTACCTACTTACTTTAAATTCTATCAAAAATAGTTTTTATATAAAAGTTATCACGTATAATATTATTATGTACCTATATATTTTACCATCAGTAAGGAAAATTCTTCAACAAATAAATTGTCATATTTATCTAACACTTTGAACACGAAACACTGTTCAAAATAGCACTAATATAATATATAAGATACAATATACGTAATACTACATGGCTATAGAGTAAAGAGTGTTGGACTGGCTCATGGCTGGCCTAGGACTTTTTAATGGACCCCAACGGCTCATACTAACTTTAAAATATTGAGCAACCTTTAAATCTCCGTAAGATACATTATGATAAAATTATTTTATTTTATTTTCAATTTAAGTAAAAGATATTGCATTATTTTAAAATTATAAATTAAATTATATTTACCTATTAAAAAAAATTCAATAAACATAAATAACATTAATTAAATAATTAATTATAAATTATTATTTAAATTTTAAATAGTTTTTTACTAAAAATGTATCGCTGAAAATCTTTACGCAAACCGCAAACGCATATTAATAATTTCGTATTTGTTTATAAATATGAAATAGTGGTTTCTTCAACAAACAGACAAGGATTTAGATAAGCGTACTGTTAGCTTATCGAAGATGTAAGTTTGGTTATTAAATTTAAAGTTTTGAAAATACTCGTTGACACAGTTGATTTGTGTGCACATAAGTAGAAGAATGTATTTGATGCTATATGTACAATGTGTTGAATTAATCAGACGTGTTCGTCAGTTCAAAAAGAATTTGAAATGACCCACTCGCGACTCGTAAGTGATTTAAATTTTAATTATTTAAATACAAATTTTCTCATTTGGCCGTCGCCCGTCGGTCGCCGAGTGGCCCAAACCGACACTGAAATAATATATATATATATATAGCTTCACAGTAAGGTTTGCAGCCCGTTTAAGCACGCATGGCAGTAGTATGTAATTATATAGTTTCAATCTTATTTAGAGTACGTCGCGCCCACATAATATATTGTCTCCGTCTTACACACGTACCAAAGACATACTAAATTTTCGTTCACCAGTTGCAATAGTGTGGTGTTAGTTTCGATATTAGAGCGAATTGACCTATTAGCAAACTTTTAGGCAAAAACATCCTCTGTGTTTTCTCGTTGTTTTTTTACGATATTTTAATTTTTAAGTGAATTATATGAGCATTTTAAAATATTAATATTTTTATTTTTACTATATTATTACTATACATATAATAATCGGGAGGAAGTCAGTCTGAAAACATATATAACTCGTAAGCCCGGATTATGATAATTTTAGGCATTTATTCAAACAAACTAAAATTATTAAAATAACAAAAACTAACAGACATCACGTTTATGTATTCTACGTCAAAGGAACAATTTGTAACTGTTATATCTATTATAGTTATTGTTTAATAGAGTCAATTTAAGTATAAATATATAATTTTTAAATTATTATAATCGACAGACTATTAAATACTGGTAATATTTGGCTTTTTATCAGTGAAACTAAACAAAAAAAAACACGCGTATGACAATGTTATTTAAAAATAATTTTCGATATTCTCACTTTTATTTTTCTTAACGTTTTTTGTCGGCTTATATATAGGCTTATACCAAATCGTTTAAATCTCCAAAAAAATATCTAATTTATGCCCAGCTAAGTCAGAGACGTATTTTTTTTTGGTATAATTTATGTAAATATTTTAAAAATGAAATGTTTTTTTTTTATTACGATAGTGGTTATAACAGAGTTCAAAACATTAATTTTAATGGATGGGTGACAGGTGAAAGAGGGATAGATAACTTGTTAAATATAGTTAGGTATATACATTATACTCATTTTATACTAAATTACAAACACACACGTACCCAGACACTCCATATCGTGTTTTAGATATTTTTTTTCCCACCAAACCAGTTGATAAAAAGTAAAAACATATTAAAAACCATCGATAATACTATATAGGCATATAAGATAAAACGGACCATCTTTTGTCATTTACATAATGTAGATATCCATTGGACGCACATTATAATACATATATATGAGAGGTTCTAAACCGGTGTAATGTGAAATTATAGACAATATATTGCTTTTATATATATTATGTATATAGCGTATATAAAGTTCCCAGGATTTTTTATAAAACGTCCAAGACACTGTAGTGAGCAATTAAAAATCTTAAGAACCACTGCATTATATAATAATTAATATGCCTAAACCAACTATAATACGTTCGTTTTTTTTTTTCAGACGCACTTTTTTCATACCTAATGTTATATTGTATATAATAATATGATATTTCCCTCCATTTTCAGTTCCTTGCCTGTATAATATTATATCGTCTGTCCTTGACTTCTATATAGTTCCATTGTTATGCTTAAAGATTCCTCAGCGTTCCTCTATATCTATATTGCTTATCCTTTTATATTACTCAATTTATCATTCTATCACAACTGCACATCGTGCACAATGAACCTGTTAGCTGGCGATTAATTTGTTGTAAAATTGCCGATTGCTCTTTTCTTATTTATATTTTTGACAAATATAACAGTTATAAGACTATAATAAATTTCTATATATTTTACTCGTACAGAATTTTACTTTGTTGCCATATAAAATCTAAATGTGTACATTATATTGTATTCATGTACCTAATTAAAAATACTTGTATACGTATTACATAAAATTAATTAATAAATATTCAATTCAACTGGATAAATATCACATATTAATTTATTGTAAGTAAGTAAGTATACGGTGTTTTTGGGTTAATATTATAGGTACAATAATTTTATACCTAATATATGTTACGTTATGCCTATTCGTTCGATATATTTTTTATCGAAACATTTTGTGTCGTTAAAATACACGTACATAATATTATGAACACTACACGACACAAGTGTACCGCGGGGGGAGGGTAATCCAAAGGTTTTTTTTTATTAATTGACAGGCTCCACGCCTCTCATGTATTCATTATTATTTAAAATATGTTTGATTTAATTTTCAAGCAATGTCGTTCTAGCTACGTGGTTTTAACACAACAACGCACAATGCCGAGTTCCTCATCACTCGGGTTAGGATCACCATTCTTATATTGTATTGTATCAGCACACGCTGCTACAAAGTTGCCCTATACCTAGTTAAATAAATTGGTTGAACTCATAAATCAATAATGACTATCACATATATAACATAATGTGTTTGTCGTCCGATTTTCTAACAGTGCTACGCATAGTTATTAAACCTATAAATAATTATTACTTTTAGTCTCGGCGATCACAGATCCATCCATATTATAACTTATATTATACATTACGCAGTTTATGCTATACAATTTCGATATAATTATGTTTATTAGATAAAGTTAAATTTCATATGCCCAATGATTAATAATAATATTATCTGGGATACATTATCGTGTTACCAACAGTTTTTATCCAGCGATATCGGACGTGGCCGGTTACAGAGTTCATTAGATAATACATTTATATTGAATTTCGTCTCATTAAAATTAATCATCATTCGTTATCGCTGGGGTCATGTTTTTCCATTTTTTGTTTTGAAATATACGACATTGGCCATTTGAACCGACGTTTTTTCTTTATTTTACTGGTTGAGCATACTGATAGAATAATAATTGTAAAAATATAATAATGGGTGCTATATAAGATATAAAACAGATTATCGTCCATTGCGATGGTTGAACTCGAACAAAATGTTGACGACGATAAATATTCGAACGCGTGTAGCAGCGATTCATACTCAACCGATATTTCCTATTTTGTTATATTTTTACAAAAAAAAATTGAAAAATAATTCCACTGCTACTAATAAATTATCATTTTATACAAAATATTCAATAGAATTTCAAAAATTTCAGATTAATAGTTTGTAGGTCATTTATATAGGCATTATCGAATTATTTTTCTTCCCAGTCCATATTTGTGATCAGTTTCTTCCATACCCGGTTGCAAGATCCCGCAAAAGTTTTTCATATAGTAATTTTAAATTATTAAAAATACATAACAGGATTTTTTTTATTAGCGTTCAAAGTTAAAAAAAGGTAATGAACGTAGGTAGGTGCTTGTGTACTTTAAAATGTATGAAATTTTTAATTTTTATAACTAAGGCTTGGCAATTTCTCGAGAAAAAATTAGATAATAATATGTACCTACCTATACTAAGAATAGTAAAATTTTAGTTATATTGCTGTAATTGTAATTCAAAAATATTATTTGTGGGGCTTGAAACTTTTACATATATTATAATATTATATAACCTACTCATAGATGCATAACGCCATTTTAAAAATGTTAAGATTTATAATAATATAAAAATTAAATATCAAAGTTAAACATGTTTTTCAGAAATAGCTTATAAAAATAACGTACCTATCCCATCACGGTAAAATATAATTTTACTATATAAATTATTAGAATAGGTCCGCTGAAAAAAATATAATTAAAATATTAGAAGAGCTCCCCTCTACTCTACTCCTCCCCCTCGCAACAATTCGAGTTTTGAGTTTATAGGATTTTATTTTTGCGCCCATCTACATTACTTGGGTGATGTAATTATTTTCGATATTTATTGTTAGAATTTTCGAGAACGAGTTTTTTTTATCTATTTACCATCGATATAGCCGTATCAGTATGTATAGCTGGTATAGGTACCTTCTATGAAAAACAACCATTCAATAAACACCGACGAGTATAAATTATAATAATATACTCGACGATGTTTGTATTCAAAAAATTATGTAGTGCAGTAGATAGAAGTATTTGAGTTCATATTTCCCGGAGTGAAATCGATTACCCGAGACCCAAGGTTATTATATTTGTAAAATATTAATCTATGATGTAATTCTCGAGTGCTATATTATATATTTTATATCTTACAGCAGAGGTTCTCAATTCTCAAACTTTTTTTTCAGGGACCACTCATGTGTTGAAGTCTGGATCAACAATGTATAGGTACACATAGTATAATGATTTAAACCAGAATTATTAAAAATTCCAACACAATTATACAATTATAATCAACAATCGTATATATATAGTCATATAGATATTATAAAGAAATTGTTATTGTAAATTTATACTAAAAAAATAATAATTACAATAAACAATTGATGAAAAATAAGGGATATTTCAAATTATCAATAAAAAGAATTAACTGACGCAAAGTATAAACATTTTGGAATATATTTTTTTTTATACTTAACGGGATTTAAATAGAGCGGCGCGGCCGGTGCATCACAAACGACTCCCATCCATTGTTTGCTTATTCCCAAACAGCTCCGTCGAAAAAGGTGTTATGAACAGGTAAATCCTCCAACGGTTCTTGTCAAAAAAGTTTCCCCCAAATTAACCCAATGTATGATTTTCATATTTACATATTTTTCTATTTTTAATAATTCATAATATTAAATATATGATTTTAGATTCTGAACGAAGTGATGAATGTATTGATTTTACAATGATGTGTGTTTTTTTTTTTTTTTT
>NC_042493.1:41988476-42018201 GCF_005508785.2 Acyrthosiphon pisum | reverse complement strand
CGGTTTAGCCATCAAACGATTATTTGATATTTAGTTATTATTCAAAAAGTATGAGTCGTAGACACTTGAAAATTTTACCAGTTGTTTAAATTGACATTTTCTTTATATAATTTTATTTTCAAAATATTTCACTAATTTTTAATCTATTTATAGGCAATTGAAATAATCGATTTTTTTTGATTTTTTTTTTATAAATGTTGATAAAAAAAAATTAGCTGGGACAAAATACTTGAAAATTTAATAGAAGGGTCCACATATGTTGTTCTAACTCCCATTCAAAAATTATAAAAATACATAGGCACAATTTTTTTTTATAAGCATTTAAAGTTCAAATTTTGACTAAATACGTAAAAATTACGGCAATGTTCAAATAATCTTAAACAGAAATTCATAAAAGTTTTTCTTTTTAATTCTAAGATTTGGAAATTTAATACAAGGCTCCTAACATATTTTTACAATAGCAGTTGCAAAATAAAAGGAATACATTGTCACAATTTTTATTTATAAGCATTTAAAGTTCAAATTTTGACAACATATTATGTAAAAATCACGAAAATTCGTAAATTATTTTATGCTAGAAATTCATAAAAAATTTTCCTTTTATATCTAAGATTTCAAAATTTAATACAAGGCTCATAATATATCATTACAATAGCAATTGAAAAATAAAAGAAATATATAGTCACGATTTTTTTTTTATAAGCATTTAAAGTTCAAATTTTGACTAAATACGTAAAAATTACGGCAATGTTCAAATTATCTTAGACAGAAATTCATAAAAGTTTTTCTTTTTAATTCTAAGATTTGGAAATTTAATACAAGGCTCCTAACATATTTTTACAATAGCAGTTGCAAAATAAAAGGAATACATTGTCACAATTTTTATTTATAAGCATTTAAAGTTCAAATTTATACGAAATATGTCAAAATTGCGAAAATTTGCAAGTAATTTAGTGGTTGAAAAATCGTAAAAATTTTTTCTTTTATAACTAAGTTTTTAAAATTTGGTACAAGGTTCTCCATAAGTTTTTCTTTAAAAATAATATATCCTAGACTGACAAATCATCTCCGTTCAGAATCGTTTTTCGTATACAATGATATAATATCATTGGATTCAAATTTAATTCCATCCATTACAGTAACCCACTTGTAACCTACTGTACAGCAGAGCGACATCCACGACTTACCCGCCTTTTTTTTTTTTTGTGTCTGACGACAACTTTTGGAGCAGTAAAAATGCTTCGATTTTCAAAAGTTGTACCTTTTCTGAAAGGAAAGTGAATCTAGTTGGTACTTTGGGGGGTCAAAAGTGAAAATTTCCCAATACTTTTCAAAAGCGGCAGGAAAAACCTTAAAAAAATAACGGAAAAACGCGAATTTTTACGCAAAACCAATTTTTGACAAAAACGAAAACTTAATTTTACTGTAACTCAAAAAATAATTATTGTAAGCACTTGAAATTTGCAACAGATGTTTATATTAGCGTTGTCTATACAGGGTTAAATTTTCAAAGTGTTTCGACTTTTTTTGAGCTATTTATAGACAAATGAAATTTTCAATTTTTCTAAGTATTTTTTTTTAAAATAACGATAAAAAATTTTTGGTTGGATAGAAAACTTTGAAAATTTAATACAAGGTTTCTTATAAGTTGTTCTCACAGTGATAAAAAAAAATCCAAAATCGTTAGTCACAATTTTTTTTTATAAGTGCTTAAAGTTTAAATTTATACGAAATATGTCAAAATTGCGAAAATTTGCAAGTAATTTTGTGGTTGAAAAATCGTAAAATTTTTTTCTTTTATAACTAAGCTTTTAAAATTTGGTACAAGGTTCTCCATAAGTTTTTCTTTAAATATCTGTAAAAAAAACTCAACCGGACTAAGACAAAAAATTTTTAGGAGTGTTTGAAATTTAAATTTTTACAAAACCGCATTAAATAACGGTTTAGCCTCAAACGATTTTTGATATTTGTTATTATTCAAAAAGTATGAGTCGTAGACACTTGAAAATTTTACCAGTTGTTTAAATTGACATTTTCTTTATATAGTTTTATTTTCAAAATATTTCACTAATTTTTAATCTATTTATAGGCAATTGAAATAATCGATTTTTTTTGATTTTTTTTTTATAAATGTTGATAAAAAAAAATTAGCTGGGACAAAATACTTGAAAATTTAATAGAAGGGTCCACATATGTTGTTCTAACTCCCATTCAAAAATTATAAAAATACATAGGCACAATTTTTTTTTATAAGCATTTAAAGTTCAAATTTTGACTAAATACGTAAAAATTACGGCAATGTTCAAATAATCTTAAACAGAAATTCATAAAAGTTTTTCTTTTTAATTCTAAGATTTGGAAATTTAATACAAGGCTCCTAACATATTTTTACAATAGCAGTTGCAAAATAAAAGGAATACATTGTCACAATTTTTATTTATAAGCATTTAAAGTTCAAATTTTGATAACATATTATGTAAAAATCACGAAAATTCGTAAATTATTTTATGCTAGAAATTCATAAAAAATTTTCCTTTTATATCTAAGATTTCAAAATTTAATACAAGGCTCATAATATATTTTTACAATAGCAATTGAAAAATAAAAGAAATATATAGTCACGATTTTTTTTTATAAGCATTTAAAGTTCAAATTTTGACTAAATACGTAAAAATTACGGCAATGTTCAAATTATCTTAGACAGAAATTCATAAAAGTTTTTCTTTTTAATTCTAAGATTTGGAAATTTAATACAAGGCTCCTAACATATTTTTACAATAGCAGTTGCAAAATAAAAGGAATACATTGTCACAATTTTTATTTATAAGCATTTAAAGTTCAAATTTATACGAAATATGTCAAAATCACGAAAATTCGTAAATTATTTTATGCTAGAAAAATCGTAAAAAATTTTCCTTTTATAACTAAGTTTTTAAAATTTAATACAAGGCTCATAATATATCATTACAATAGCAATTGAAAAATAAAAGAAATATATAGTCACGATTTTTTTTTTATAAGCATTTAAAGTTCAAATTTTGACTAAATACGTAAAAATTACGGCAATGTTCAAATTATCTTAGACAGAAATTCATAAAAGTTTTTCTTTTTAATTCTAAGATTTGGAAATTTAATACAAGGCTCCTAACATATTTTTACAATAGCAGTTGCAAAATAAAAGGAATACATTGTCACAATTTTTATTTATAAGCATTTAAAGTTCAAATTTATACGAAATATGTCAAAATTGCGAAAATTTGCAAGTAATTTAGTGGTTGAAAAATCGTAAAAATTTTTTCTTTTATAACTAAGTTTTTAAAATTTGGTACAAGGTTCTCCATAAGTTTTTCTTTAAAAATAATATATCCTAGACTGACAAATCATCTCCGTTCAGAATCGTTTTTCGTATACAATGATATAATATCATTGGATTCAAATTTAATTCCATCCATTACAGTAACCCACTTGTAACCTACTGTACAGCAGAGCGACATCCACGACTTACCCGCCTTTTTTTTTTATAATTTTTATAATTTGCTTACTGTGCAAACACGAACACATTTTATAATATCAAATATTACTTAATTTTTAATTTACAATAATAAATAGTTATATTTATTATTTATATATTTATATTTATTAACAATGAATATAAAATTTAAAAAAATCAACACATTTTTAATCGCATCTCTTTTACAACACTCCTAAATCTGTATGAAATGGGAAGAAATATGTGTTGTAAGAAACTAGAGCCGTTTGCGAATTTATCTTTTTGTAAAATGGGAGCTTTTGGCTATGTCCAAATATATTTGTTAAAGTGTTTTTGTTGAAATAAAGTTATATCATACTGAAACATTAAATTTGTATTCAAAAAAATAACTTTATGAAAATGATTTTTTTTTGTGTAACCAACACCAATGGCTAATATTCGAAATCTGAATATAAATTAAGGACAGCTATAAGAACGGTATAATGCGGACACTGCGTACTCGAATATATTATACGTTTATTTAACGACATCTATAGGCTTTTGTGACAAGAATATGGTTGTTAATTAAGAGAACGAGTTGTTAATTTAGTTAAATTTATTTTAATTTAAACTTTCAAAATACAAACACGTGATATTATATTTAAATTGTGTAAATTAATTTGAAAACAGAATAACATACTGCCTAGCTAGAATATCGAATGCGACAAAATTCAAGAATTGAGCCCCGCCCAGGCCTTCCATCTAAATCATGATGACAATATAACCATAGTGCATTCGCCCGACAGTACATATATTACACGATTTAGTATATTATACATTATACCAGTTATCTACCTATCTCACACTAACTGTCAAACACATAACCTAAGTCTACCTTATAATAATCGTTTAATATGTTATTTACTACAGTAACAACCTCCATAATATATATTATACATACCGATGTGTGACATAGGCTTATCTTATACTACATTAGGTACGGGTATTTTACATCGTTATAAAATGTTCAGACTTCAGACGCCATTATTTTGTAGGCATATATTTTACCGTCGCGACATCAAGATAATTTCGATACTACTTAGTCCAAAATAATGGAATACCGTAGTATTATAATTTAAACACATAAATGGTCGTACAAATCTAGCTACGAGTATTTTTGGTAATTTATACTCTTTTAAACTCCTTTTTCCATTTGTATAATTACGGTTTCGTATAAAATGTTCAATGTAATCACCGCGTTTACAAACGATGATTTATAAATTTTGATGTTTGACTTGTAGAATAGGTACCTATAATAAAGTAATATTCGTATCAAACCACTATTTAGCTATTATACCTATACCTACCTATACATTATTTAGTTACTAAGTGGTCTTTAAAATGCACAGTCGTAACTGTAATACAATATTATATTATGCAGGTACCTAGCTCATTATAATTATTTTATAAATCCATATAACAACGGTATACTATCCTACTGCAGGACAACTATTTGATAACACGACTAAAAAGTAGTTTTAGTTAGGTACTAAGTTAATCGGTTTTTTTTTTATTCTAAATGGATCGATGAATGTGTTGATTTTACAAAGGGTGTGTCTGAAAATACTTTATATAATAAAAAAAAATGCTTCGATTTTCTACTTGAGCAGTTGAGCGTCTTTTCTGACAGAAAAGGCAGTATCTGGTTGAAAACTCTTACGTATATTATCATATTTTATATACACAATAACATTTTCAAAGGATTTAAAGTAATTGTATACGATTGGGCCTATTTATAAATTTTACCTTCTTATTGGCTTATTAGTTATTACTTATAGGTAGTAAAATAAATTACTATGATAATTAATGGAAATATATTTAAATGATAATATATAAACTATTAACTAACAGACTCGTCTCCGTTCAGAATCGTTTTACGTAGGTATGCAATAATTTATCATTAAATTCAAATTCATTTTAACACAATGTCCATCCATATCCATTACAGTGACTCACTCTATGATGAGTAAACTTGACTCCAACTGAATAGCATGATTATAGAATACTTAGAATAAAATCGATTGTGGCGATGTTGCCTATTATTTTTATGTTACCATGTCTGAAAAAAACTATATAATATATAAAATTATCTTTGTATGGCCAAGTGAGTTATTTGTGACACGAGATTTAAATTTTCAACTTGGATTGCTTATTCTTGATTTAAAATGTAATTTAATAATAACATGATTAAATTAGAAAACTATTTAATACACGTTGGTTTTAAATTTTAAGGATCAATTCAAAAAAGTAATTTTTGTCTTATAACCATAATTCATCTTGAGGTTTGTTCGTCTCCAATAATATACCTAATAACTAACAAATTAATAATATTTTCTTAAATAAATACCATGAAAATCGTAAAAATAAAGTACATATTATACAAAATAATAATTTAAAAAAAAGTTCGTTTAATAATGTTTTCTAAGGTAAATAATATTATCATAGGTACTTAAACGAGATAATAATTATTCATCATTCAAAAGTCAAAATTAATAATACATTAAAAGATTTTAAAACTTAAAATGTGAACCAAGTAACTCAAAAGCCCAATTATCTCAAAAAAGTAACAAAATTTCGCATTATGTACATATAGAAAGTTTCACACAAGTAGGTATAGTCCTGTCTACTCGTGATAGAAAATAATATTATAAAGTAGACGCGTATAGTATAATCATTGATTATATACATTTTTAATTTTTATATAAGCTATATGATTTATAATCAACGGTGTAATGTATAAGTGCTATACAAATATTGTATTAGGTATTGAAAGAAACGTGAAAACAAAATAATTATTCTACCATCAAATATTATAATTATATATACCTACCTAATTATTTGTTACACTCTATATGGACAATCTTATTTTACTTGAACGATTCATTAATTAAAATGATTACAAACCAATTATGTAAAAAAGATAATCTGCGGTCGTATAGATTAGGAACCAATTTATACAAATTTCTTTATATATTTATTAATAATTAATAATTTTCCATTGCGCCGTATTCAAAAACATGGTTATTTTATAGTCGTTCCCAAACATATCCCAGGAAGGGTATATTGCCCTCCCGAACCACCCCTTAAATACGGCCCTGATTATTTGACACTCCAGGGTTTAGTTAATGACTGGTGAAAATAAATTTGTGTTTGTGTATTTTGTACCTTTTTTCATACTTTAATATTATGTACATCAATTTACTTTATGATTTATTGTAATTTTAGATTCTGAGCGGAGTGATTTATACGTATTGATTTTAAAATTATGTGTGTTTTACATTTTTTTCGTTTAGCACATTTTCTAGTAGAGATGTTCGTGGGATGTTTCTGGTAGCAAATTGGATATTGCTGGTAGGTACTTTTGTGGGTCAAAATAAGCAATTTCTAAGTATCTACTTTAAATAATTGTAAAATAAAAAATAGCTGGTAACTGCTCTACTGCACACTGTACATACAGTATGGATATTACCTACAGTACAGCTGTATAGATCTCGACTGTACCTCGTCATTGAGGAAGTCACTGCAATAGTGTAATGTATAATAATATATTAAGTTTTAATTCAATGATAAATCATTGCATTCGAAAAATGATTCCAAGCAAAGGCCAAAACGATTCCGGTCAGCCTATGTTACTAAGTACCTACATTTTAGTATATATATATATATATTATAATATACTATATTGTTATTAACTATAGTTATTTATTTTATATCCTAAGTATTTCACAACACGGTAGGTAAAATTAATTTTTGAGAAAATAATTATTATTAGAACATTGAAAATACGAGAGAATAATAAGTGGATGGTACCTATACCTATAGGTTCATGACATCGTATACTTTCCAGGCGGTCGTCAACCAAATAAGTTGGTACTTACCACTTTTTTTTTTAACACGATAGGTATAGGTACTCATATTTATTATACCGCTGTATAGACTTTGTTCTATTGTGCTAAACGTTATCGATATGTCGTATTACGAATTCAATAAATGATGATTCCATGCTCAAGGGTCTCATTTTTGTGTTGGTTTTAAATTTGTCTATTGTTCCCGAAATGACCACGTTTGTTGATAATAACGAATAATAATCTACCATATTATTATTAACAATAATTTAAAATATTTATCGTCAAACGATAATATTATAGATCCTATATTATTATTAGTCATTACATTTTTCTAACATAAAACGGTTTATCATTAAAATATATTTATCGATGTATACAGCGCGTTTCCTACAGAGTGATTGAAAAAATATAAAATTAATTTTACTACTAGCTCGATTTTATTTTTGATTATTGTATTATTTACGATATTTTCACTTGGTAATTATTTATTATTGTCATAGGTGAACGAATTGTTTGTACGTAATATCCATAAACTCATATCTGGTAATAATGGCCAGTAGGTCATATACCTTTTTGGCTATTATTAATCTAATATATTAGAATTGTTTTCAGTAGCGCACGCAGGATTTTAGTTCGGTTAGGGTTTTTAGCTAAGACTTAATCAATTTTTATATAATTGGTTTAAACAAATAATAGAGTTTAAGTTTCAAATTTAGCCTACCTTTAACCTGGTCATCTATATAGCATAAATGTATGATGAATATTAAAAATATTATGAATTTTAAACTATAAAATAATTTATACATTTTTGTGATTTTAATGAATTTCATTAAAGTTTTAACTGTAAATGTCACTAAAAAAATATTGTGACTATTTATTTTCAATTATTTTAATTGGTACAAGCAAACTATTAGGTGTATTAAATTGCTAAACATTTTGATCGATAGTTTAACATTTCTATATTTTATTCTTAATACTTTTAATAGTTTGTGTGACGAATGTGCATTGTACAAAGACTGCTCAAATCAGATAATAATTAAAAATAATTTATTTCAATAACGCATTGTTTAAAGTTTAGCCCGTTTTTTTTTTTTGTTAAGTTCACTGACTATTAGCAGTACTTAATACACTTTATCATTTATAAATAATTATGTAATTATACTTTAATACACCATAAAAAAATATATTACAACAGCTCAAATGTATTACTTTAACATATAGAACAAAGAAACGCGATGTCTGTTAGTTGTCGTAAGTAATTTTAATATATTTACTTAATATAGTAGTTGAAATATATTGATAAAACAAACGAATATTGAATATTTGAATGAGAATCATGAACTCCTATCATAATTTCTATTTTGTATTCTAATATTTTATATATTCTGTGATGAATATACAAAGACTGCACCAAGTAATATCTATACAGAGTACGTACTCGTAAGGCAAAAATAAAATGTTACACATTTAGCCTTTATTTCAGAAATTTAATTAAATAAAACATTTATCCGAATATTATATAAATTATATTTAGTGTATTTACGATTTAGTTTATGTACCTATTTAGTGTATTTACTTGATTTAACTGCGTTAAACAAATTTGGGAGCGTAATTTTAGGTTTTCAATAAAAAATAGCAAACGTGACAGCAATATAAATGTTTTAAACGCAGCGCTGAACAATGCTTTGTCCCTTGGTCTTTCGATCCAGCGCATGGAGATACACATTATTGTATTGAATCTGTCCGACCTTTTCAGTTTTTCAATTGCGTCCTCAAATAAATTAAAAATATGAAGCGTGTCCGTAAATTTTAGTGGCCCTAAATAAACATATTTGGGTAGTGTATTTGACGAGCTGTTGTATTCAAACGAGTCAGAACTCAATATACCTTTAAAGACGCAGAGCAAACTATTTCAAGATTCATGAATTTATTGATTAATAATTTAAAAAAATGGAGGAAATTAGGTAACCATTCCGCTGTAGATACCTACGGTTGGAGCCGAATGTAAATAAATACTCTATCATTTGAAAAACAACCTCATGACTATCGGATGAGCGGTTCCAGAGAACATGCGTGACAATGATTTCCATTTTAACATACATTTATATACTATATTATAATTATACGTGTATATTATATAAACGAAATCTTATTATTTGTATTATTATTCAATAAAACTATTGTTATTAAATTGTATAATTTATTTAAGATTTATAATTCATCGATAGTATTTTACGTTGTAAACATCATTATAATTTCAACACTTTCTCCCGTGTATTGTCAACAAATGTCACTTTTAGCACTTCCATTAAGAATCAGAAACTTAATAACAGTGCTTATGAATAAAATAACAACGTTTAAACGATGCCCATAATTAAATTTTATTTCATTTTATCCGTAATTTTTGTAGCTTACGAAAATATTTTTTGACACCACAGAACGCCAAGCCAAAACCAGTAGGCGGTCCAAGTTTTCCCATCACTTAACCTTAGGTTTTCAAATCAAAATTGTAATATACTGTTCATTGTATTATTGTCAATAATTATTATATACGCCAGTGGCGTATATAGAAATAATTTTTGGGGTGTGCTATAGTAGATAGAAAGTAGCAAGTGATCTATTACTTAGAGGCTACTGTCTACTATGTATTTAACAGTTTCTATAAATATATTCGTATTTGTTATTTTTCAACAGGTTACGAAATATTATAACTTATAATTTATAGTACCTGATAAAATATATTGTTTCTCTATTTAAAAATACTGTAATTTTATCAAGCTTTATTATTTATAATTCACAATTACATAGTTTGATCATTATGAACTCTACGTGTATGCCATCTATACAAGTTATTAACACGTAACATTATTTTCGGCACCGAATCGGTCGTTTTCAATTTCCAGCCCCATATCGACGACTTGCATAAGACACTTGTTTAGAATCACATTTCTCTGTCACGTTTCATATTTTCTGTGTAATGTGCAACCGATTAACGGTGACAAATTATTTTTCAATAAAACATGGCACATGACATCATTTATTATATAAACCATTATTATCACCCTCCAAAGCCGTCACTCTCATTTTTATAGCCACAGAAAACTCCTTCAATTTACAGATTTCATCCTTAAGTTTCACAACTTAACGCGCGGTGGATTGTTCTCGTACCTACTGGCGATGGTTGAACATGTTTTCTAACTAAATGTTTATGACATCCTCCTCGGGCATAACTAATTAATGTTCTCGGGATAAACTTCTCCCCAATAAGATGGCTTGCGGCCATAATTACACCAATATTATATAACTCCTATAAATAAATATATATAATTTTCGTTTTATTAACAATTTACAATACGCGTGGACTAGGTATATTAAGTCAAATTTTAAATTGTGGATGACAAAATGTTTAATTAATAAATAAGTTTCATAGATATTTGTATCTGTATATTATATTCGTTACCAATGTTATAATTTTTATTCAAACTAGTATTCGAAATACTAAAACCGCTATTCTTCGTTAAAATATTAAATTTTATCCAAGTATTGGAGTATGGGCTTATAATGTCTATAAGAAACAACTGTACCTACCTATACAGAATTTAGATTAAGTATTTTTATACAGTATTATAAATAGTATTATGATTTATGATACTTCAATAGAAATACTTATTTTTTATAGACTTATCAACTTTAAATTTGTATGACATTTTTAAACGAAAAATAACTTTATCTGTGCTGCAGTGTTTTTATTATTTTGATAACATTCAAACTTATCAATTTGAAAACATTTGGTTGTTTTGTTTTTTTTTTTTCATTTAATTATTAAAAAATATTGCTAGTGCTATCAAAAAAATGAAAACGCTACGCCACAAATGAAATTTTTCACTATGCACTGTGGAATTTTGGTAATTATACTATTAATACAAAGGGAGTAAATTTATCCCGCGAAAAATAATTTTTGCAATGTTGTATACACATATAAGACGAAGACAATTCATATTCATATTCAAATTCTCATTGCGTGTTTGGCGGGTGTGATGTCCTCTTATGTGTTGGTAGTATGAATTTACTTTGAAATTAGTTTGTATATAACCGTTTTAAAATCGTAATACAAATAACTATAATTATGTTCAGTAACTATGGACAATAAATTAATATCTTAATATATCAACAATCGTAACTTTAGGTTTATTGTTTAGTGTCTACCTACTATATGTTTTAGTGCACGGACGAACACAATGGGTAGATAAGGTGTTCTAAATTCATGTGTAGAAACCTAAAATTTTGTTTCTAATAATTGTTTGCATTTTATATAGTGGCCCGAAAAAACTGCCTGCAAATATTTTGACACCAACAAAAATCATCTTTGCTCCTACATTAAAGTCGTTACTGCCGTAAATTTTAGTTAAAAAGACGTAATGTTTTTATAAAATAAAGTAGGTTTATGTTAGCCGATTTTAACTCTGAAAAATAATTTGAATTCAGCAGAAACGTGTCTATATAGATGGTATATGGGCTGGCGTAAGTGCAGTAAATGGCATTCACGCTAATAATCATTTACGACTACGGACTAATGACCAAATTGCAATGACGATATTAGAAATTGCCTAACTGTTGTCCCTTATATAAAAGCGGTAGACTAGCTTTTTCACGTGTGGCATTGGCACTAGGCCTTTGTCGGCCCGTATCACGTGGTAAATACGTGATTTGGCATTTGTTTTTCAACTATAATGATTAAAATAATAAATAAAATGTTAAAAAAATTGTTAAAAAAAATTACTGATGCCGCACGCTCGGCCGAAAATACGTCCACATGGGCGGTAGGTAATTGGGTCACATTATTTTCTACCTGCTTAGTATAAAATAGTTATTTACATTTTACTACTCGAATATTGGGCCATAAATGAAATCTATATTTTTAAAGTGTACCCGGTGATTGAGCCATAAATGTGTAACATAAAAATATACGAATATAACATAACGTTTACTAACTTATATTATTTTTTTTTTCTAATATGTAAAAATACGGGGAAATAGCATCGTCACAAATATACAAATAAAATCGGACAATGTTGTTAATTTATTATTTAGTGGCATCTTACACTTACAAAATCCATTACAACGCAGTTACCTACTTCTTCTGGATTTCAAAATGGAATTTCAAATATATTTTTTAGCCATTTACCTTTTAAGATGTCTTATCTTTATATTCTTTACTTAAACCTATAGCCTGAATTTTTCACCACCATGATTTCTAAACGTAAAATATACATCTGATAATTTCCATGTACCTATGTTAATGCTTCTTGCGAAGTTCTTAAATTGATAGTCTTTTTTTTGGCTTAAACTGTAAACCAAGATCAGAGCAACATAGGATAATTGATTTTAATGTTTTTATTTAAGTATCTTTATGCTTGTCTTGAAGTAGACAAAATACTATAAAGGAGCATATTAGGAATTATCTTTATAACCACAAATAGATAATAATTGATAAAAATACTTTGCACAGTATTTGAAAGTGCCGTCAATATAAATACATTTTAACGAACATAGGAAATTACAATTTGTAATAATAGCAATTTATATATGACATTAATTTAGTGGCCCAATCGTAGAAAATAGTGGCCCAATCACCGGGTCTACCTGTTATAAATGTAAAACTGTAGTGGCATATTACCAATTACCGTATACCTTTTTGAAAATAGGTTAAATGTGGCCCAATTCCCTTGCGCCGTCCACACATAAGTGGCATAATATACGAACGCCTTGCCTTTGATACAGACCGCCAATTAGGCCGATCGGAAATATTCCCACAAGGCATCCAATATAGAGCCGCAGAAAACGAATTTGTGACGTCACACTTTTTCCTCAAGTTATAATAGCAATATTATAATGTATAACTAACGCACAACTAATATGTGGGGTTATTTAGATTCCATGTATAAAGACAGCGTCGATTGTTGTGGCATTAGGTTTTTTTTTTGTGACTAGTAATATTAAGAGGTCCCGAAAATTTGGCATCACTCAATTTTTTTAAAACTAAATAAACAATTAAAAATATGAATTTGATGAACACATCGGGAAAAAATAATTCATAACAGTTACCAAAGTTAATGACAGGTGGTCAAAAATGGTGGGGCCCCTAAGGTATTACCCTCCAAGCCAGGATTTTTCTCCGTGGCCCTGAGTAAAACCTGAGTATAAACACGTAGAAACAATAATAGGTAACAATAATATAACAATCCTAACATCTAAATGAATAAATCAATATTAAAGGGCCGTTACAGTTACATTTGTTGTATCCGTCGTACAAGAGCGTAACATAGCAACTTTTATGCTCAGCAGAACACAATTATCTCCGTAAGTTTAAAAATTAGAACGAATTGAGCTCTTATAAAATGTTAAGGTAAGACATAGGCTTTTTATTATATTTTAATTTTAAAGCGAGTTATGCGTATTTTAAAATTGTAAACTGTTTGTCCATCTTAAAATATTAGCTTTATGTCATTGTTTAGATGATAATCTTACCTTTAAATTGTATAAATTCGCTCTAATTTTTAAACTAACTGAGAGTAACGTGTTCTGCGGAGTGTAAAATTTGCTATGTTACGCAATTGTAAGACGGAGGCAACAAATGTCACTGTAACGTCCCTTTAACACAATATAAATAGAAAACGGCTGTTCAATGCGTTACGGCCAAACATCACAGACGGAAGTTACAGTATGTTTTTCTGGGTACTTTCGAAACGAATTTTTACTTCAAAAATTTGATTTTCAGTATATCACCTTGAATAGGTACTCAAACATATAATAATATAAGTATCCGCCCTGGATTTTATGTGCCTACCCATTGTGTTCGTTCTTACATGCTATATAGCTGGTGCAGAGACCCTTGGCTTAGCGGGATGTCGTGTCAGACCTTATACAGTCGATAACATAAATTTCATTAGACCATCATGACATCTGTACATTTATACAATATACGGTATTAGTATTGTGTGAAAAAGGTATATCGCTGTGGTCTGACCTACAGCTAAGTACTCCGTTTTATGGATTCTCACGAAGAGCCTATACACAATAAACAGAAAATGTTTTCTTAGTAATTGACAGTATAATTTATTATAATATATAGTACCTGCCTGCAACGATGACCAAAAAAAAAGGTAGATACGTTTAAATAAAATATTAAGGCTCCGTACAAATGTATATATATGGGTCTTAGTATACGAGATAAAATCTATATGTAACGTTCGGCGCCGATAATATACGATTTCTTACAAAAGGAATGGAAAATAAAGTGGTATAAAAATATTTTACATTTAAACACGAAATAACGTACAGATTACAGGCAGGTAGGTAGACCTACCGAAAAGGGTCTAAACCTCTATAATGGCCTACACACACGTCGGCCAAACACATGCAGCGACCAAAGAATGTGGTGTGACAACATATTATTATATACTATACATGTATAGACGTTGTTATAAATGTGTGTGTATGGTTACGTATTGGTTACTTGCATACATGTTTAGACAACTTATAAACTCAAAATATAATATATCGCGCGTACCGAAGTTACACGCAATGGTGGGAGGGGGGGGGGGGCTGTCGGACCTGGAGAACCATGGCCCGGCTATTTTAGTGGGTCGTTGAAATATAGGAATACTTATTTTATGATATAAATGATATTATAATATATTGAGAGGACGCTACATGCGCATGCTGTGTTGTATTCGTCTCACAAATGTAAAATATAGCAAAAACTGTTTGCTGTTTTTTTCAACCGAGAAGGCTATAGTCATAACTAAGAAACAATATTTTCACCACATAATGTGGACTATCCACCACGTTACTCGTTACAAATTGACAAACTATCGGACATTTTTTGCACTAGTTGGTATTAGTAAAATATATTTAGAGAAAGAATGAGTCATGAGATATTGAGATATGAAAGCTATACCAACACCGTTTACACAGTTTACACAGAATATTCTCAAATTGAACTAATTTTGTATACAATTTGATATTTACTCGACCTGTGTCGATATAGACAATAAATGTTACTTTCCCGCTTAAGAGAACAGCCCCATGACGTGTGGTATGCGTCTTACACATCATCGTAGGTACGAGTATACGGTACGACATAGACAAAACAGATTTACACGATCTGAGTAGAACTCGCTCAATTTTGGTTTTAGAATAAAATACCTGTAATAAAATTTAAATATGAGAATATTTCGGGGTGCAAGACCGTTTGTTTTTTAAAAATAAAATATTGTTTTATTAATTAGTAATTATTCATTGAGATACAGCTTGACAATATGCGTGTGAAGTCGCACAGCCGGATCCTGGACGACGACGTATGTTTTACGTGTGATATCTTAATTATACAACGATCGCTAAAGTTAACTTTTTTTTGTATGTCATCTGAAGCGTAATTATTTGTTGATGAACAAACACTGCATGTGTGATTTAAATGATGATAAACATTTTAAATTGTTTGCATAGTGTTAACACTAAATCTAAGGACTGAGTCACTTGGGTCCAAATTGTTATTGAAATATTATTATTTGTTACCAAAAGTACCTACGTATATCGTTTATTATTTCGAATGGTGACTCTTATACGGAATCATCAACACAATACACGATCGGTCCTCGTCGGGTCGTGTGTATTGTAGGCACACAATACCGACCACGTTCCACACTATAATAACAATAAGACGCCAATGCGTCACGCACATAATTTTATTATAATATTATTATCGTGCTGTGTTGTACGTTTGTATTTCGTAACGGTTTTCTTCTTTGACCGCCCCGGCCGAGAAACGTTTCTCTGTCCCTTCGAACCTCCCGCATAGTATAACAAGACGGACGAGGGTGTATCTTTTGGTCATGCCGCCATTACCATTTTAAAATACACAAAGGAAAAAAAATAATATGTTCCAGTCCGTCCAGCCGACGAATTCCCGTGCTCGCTCGGCCGACAGCGCAGGTGTTTCAGAGGGGCACGCCAACCCCCGCGGACTTTCACCGCCTAACATGGCAGCACCGCACACGCATACCACCCTCGATCGACAGATTTTATGTTACAACTCCGTATCACACGGAGTACCACAACTACACAGTTGACGCATAATAACTGGCAAACCTCAATGTGAGGTCAAAATATCTTTTCCAAAAAAATATTGACTTATTCGGTAAATAGGATAAAAATAATAATATATGATAGTCAGCGTTTATATTAAGCGGAAGATAGGAAGTCTAGTAGAAGTCGTTCTAATATTTTCTCGACATTATTATAAATGTATATGCGATGTAAAACTACATGGACGCAACTTGTTTTTATACATTTACCAAGTCCGACCGACAAATGCTAATTGCACCATTGCGAACTTTACTCGTTGAAATATACCTATAGGTTTCCGAAAAAAATTCCCAAAAATTGAGCGTAACTTCATTATATTTCAATACATTTGTGCAATATTACAATAGTGATTATAGTGTTTATTACGAAGTACTTAATATTACCTTAGTTGCAGCTACCATAAGGGCTTTTATTTGTTGTTTCTATAAAATATATTATATTAGTACAATATTACATACGAATAATAATATTTATATAATTAAATAGCTATATAAACATGGTTTGCCACTTTAAAAAAAGTCATGAGGGAATACGACACCCAACCCTCATCCCCACTAATTACGCCACTGGCACTGTCGCCACATATCATTGACATACCTAATGACTCAATTAAATAAAACAATTTATAATCATAAATTATAACTTTCAAATCAATACATATATTAAGTATACATTTGTTCATATTTATATTTAAATTTTTTCTACCTGGGGGCTTTTTTCTGTTAGATTTTTTATTTTATAAATATTATATAAGACCATTTTAAATAAGTAAACAGTTAGGTACACCATATTATGATAATCACAATAATATGACATAATATTATGTCATATTATATTTTATTAATTTGAACAGGCCTGCTTGTTTCTTTTCTTTATTTAACTTAAATTAAAATGCCTACGGCTATAAAATTAATTTTAAAACTTCGATTGAGTGGCCTTTAACGATTAAGGGCCGATGTGCAATGCACACCTTGCACGCTCGGTAGGTGAAAAACACGATGAGTACAATTGTATATAAACAAATTAGATAAACATTGGTAAACAAGCAGGTTTATTTCAAAATTTTGAAAAATATTTGGACCTACTTATATTTAATTAGTATGCAATTAAAAATGTTCCAAAATTTCCAAATAGGCTGTGCTGTTGCAACATTCGTGAATTGTATTGACGATTTCTATTCTGACACACATGTTTGAATATATCCGATGCGATTAAAAAGTTGTTTTAGGCACGTGTGTGACCTGTGAAGTTGATGCACCCGTATAGTTGTTTTATCGTGTTTACAACGATTCCGCCTAGAATATTGTTGTATACATTTTGATATTTTATACTTATAAGAGGTCACCAGCAATGATATCTCCATCAAATTTTTTGAGGATATACTTTTATAAAATTATGTATATAATTACCTAACCAGTAAATAATTGAAGTAGGAAACAAATCAATTTGATCGTATGTTTATTTTTTAGTAAAAATAATATATACATACCTACTATTAGTCATTTACTATACTTAATAGCCACTTAGGTACTTATTTTATAACATACAATATATATTATATAAGTACATAACGTAATATGCATTATGCCTATTGCCTAATATTTACATAAAAACTGATAAATATAATGTGTATAATATAAGTATAAAATATTTTTATTTTTTATTGTAGAACTAAAAAAGTTTAACTTTTATTTTTGAGTAGTATTTAAGAGGATGTCGGTGTACTTTATGTTTTCTCTCTCTGGTCCACGCGCAACATAGATACCATGTATACTAATATAACAAAAAAAAATTTTACTCTAATTAATATTTTGGTCTTGAATAGTTTGTCTATAACATTATCGTAATATTGTAACTGTAGTCTGTAAGTCTAAGTTTTACACTGAATGGGATCCACGTGTTTGTTTGATGTTTTGTCGAATGAGGCCTCAAAATTGTTAATAACTCATCAAATTCATATACAAAATTTTTCAAAAAAAACAACGGGAAATTTTTAAATATTTTCATAAAATCTATATAAAATAATTTTCATCTTCTCTTTTCGAATGGACTGGATGAACCCAATAATTATTTTATATTTAGGTGTAAGGATTGTTGGTTCATCTAGTTCACCACGGCACGTATTATATTATTCAAAAGTAAATTATTTCGCATGATATAACAATCAAATTGTAGGTTGACGCAAACCTGCGACGGCTGCAACACTGGTTGCTGTATGATACTGGCAACTGGCGTAAATAGATTGAACTATGATTTGTAAATAAACATTGCATTTCAATTATTAGGTAATAAGTTTAATATATTTTTTCTGCTCATCCGGCGAAAATTGAAAACGCGTAGTACGATGCATAGACGTATAGTGCGATGTCGGCAAGGCGCCGCAAATTTTTCCATGGCTGGACTGTGTAGGAAACACGTAGCTCGTAGGATATACGTAAGATTGACGTATAGGATACACATTATGGAGTCGACGAGACCCAGGGTCGCAGGTGCTGGTATAGCTACTCTTCTTCAGTTTTGTGTTTATTATTATTCAGAATTAAAACGTTATACGAGGTTTGTGTTAATCGTTATTTAGAATAATATTACCTAATACCTATTTAATTTAATAATAACTACTAATGCGTGTAGCTCATGGCCCGGATACGGAATATAATATGATTAATTCTTAGATACGACAAAAATAAATGGCATGAAATAAATATTTCTAGGAAACCAGTATAACTTTTAAAACATGGATTTTAAATTATTTCGTTTTGCGTTATTTTTCGTTTAATGATATTCTATAAATTACGTTTTACGTTATGTTTTGCTTAATGATTTATAATTATATATTTTGTTTAATCGTTGTGTATTGTTTTGCGGTATTTAAATATTTTTGATTATCGTTTTTTGTCAAACATAACGTTATGATCATAACGTTATTAGCCCTGTTTTAAATATTGCTCAACGCTTATAAAATAATTAGTTTTTACACTGTTCCAGCGAATAAATTGTTTTCTATGTTTAATGTTTATGCTTTATGTATCTACACAATAAAACCGTTTAAAGCAAATTGTTCAATATTTTTTTTATTAGATTTTAATATTTCCATATTTTCATCAAAATTATTTAAATAGAGATCGAATACAGACTAATAACGTAAAAATAGTGAACATACTTAAATATATTCAATTAAGGGATATTATTTTAACGATTGACAAACGTTAAATTAGGTTATATATTTTTTTTTTTATTCTCAATCCTGGCATCTATGGCCATTAGCTGTTTGTAGGGTTCTATTGTGGTGGTGGTGGTAGGCTTTGGAACGGTGAGTTTTTACACGGAGTGTTTGTGTTTGGCAAAATTTTTGTGGGTGCCCGTAGGTAACTGCCATGCCCAGTGGCAGTGGCGGCCGTGGCGTGCCAAACTGACAAGCAGACCTGAGGCAAACTATACAATTTGATCCCCCTCCCCACCACCAACAGTTTTTTTCACTATTTTTTTTATTATTCAAAATAATAAATTTTATTAAGTTTTTTTAGGTATAAGTTGCACATCTACACTAACACACCCTCCCACCCACCCACCCAAATTTCCCTTGAGACAATTGCCTCAAAAAATGACTGTTCGGCACGCCACTGTGCCCGGGTAGGGGATGGCGGATTCTCTCTCAGGACACCGTGACTGCCCGAAGAAAAATGCCTCCTGTAGTCGGGATCGAACCGGCGTCGATTCGTTAGTCTGCTCGACCCCCAAATATGTTACATTATAATTTAGAGGTGTGTGTAATAATAAAATATCGTTAGTTTATATTACGTAAGAATGGTTTTTTACTATCTTCCTATTGTTATATAAATATGTTACGGTAACACTATACGAGTTTTTTTACTTTTTATCATTTATATACTTATCAAAAATTCGATAAAAATATCGATTTCTTGCAATTCTACATAAAAGTCTCCTCTAAAATTTTTAATTGCACCCGAGTAACAATTTAGGTTCATACACGGTTTATAATCATATAAAATTACGGTGCTGCACTGCGTTCAAATCTCGTTCCACCAAAGTGTGAATTCAGTGTTGGCACGGTTGTAAGGTTCACTTATTGACGGTTTCACTGAAGTGCAAATTCGGTGTTGAGACGGTTGTATTGATTGTAATAACGAAAAAAAAACACGGAAAAAAATATTCAATCTAACACGGCCGCCACAAATTAATTCTGAGACCGGTCGCCGGATCGAACCCACGACCCCCGAGTCATCCGCACTGCCACCTGTCTACACCAGCTAACCTACCTGCCTACACCTACTGAGTTGAGAACTAGTTCTTGCATGGGTACCGCTCCGCTGTACATTAGGTCTACGACGGTTCCACCTAGAATATTATTGTGTACATTTTGATCAAAAATTACAAGATAAAAACCGAAGGTTATAAAATAAGATTCCACGTAATTACCAAAAAAAATAGAAAAAACAGTTTTTTTTTTATAGTTATTTTATGTTCAAATTTTAGACAACATTACCTACATATTAACAATTTTAGTTATTTTTTTTGGTTTTTGCATAATATTAATTCAACTTACCTGCTACTGTATATTAATATTAATTAATTAGTAATAACAATATAAATATAATATAAAATATCCTAGGCTGACAAACCGTCTCTGCTCAGAATCGTTTTTCGTATAATATAATGATATTTTTCGTGGATTTAATACCATCCATTACACTATTACAGTGACCTACTGAACAGCAGAGCGACATCCACTTACCTGATTTTTTCATTTGAGAATATCACAATTTAGAAAAAAAGGTCTGGTTCCTTCAAAACTTTTTGGTAAACTTGGTAAAAGTTTTCGACGTTTGCGGAACACAGCTATGGTCTGTATATTTAAAATAGTGTTTAGTATTTTTTTATTTTTTTTTTTTTATTGATCATAATAAAGATATACATCGGAAACTTCGAAATTATTATATTATTTTATATTAAATATATTACATCAAGTTTATATTCAATTGTACAAATTTGATTATTTTTTAAATAAAAGTTGGTTCGTATTTTTTTGTAGTTTAGAATCTATAGCCTGACTGTTTTGTTAGGAGGTGTTGTATTGGTGGCAGTAAGGAAAATTGTTTGACATCCTCAGAAAAAGTTGTTAATGTGCAATATTTTGCTATTCAGTGAGCGGTACTTATTTGTAATTGCCCCGCCACCACCACCAGGCGAGATTGATATCTTACGTTTATCATAGTCTACTGTTTAGTATATGTGATGTATTTAATATTTATGAAATAAAGGTTTTTCTACTTACATTTGATTATATTTTAATCAAGTCAATATTTGGTTTTTATATTGTATAAATTAACGTGAGTACCTATGTTACAAACGTTATTACCTTATAAAATATTGTCAACAGACAACAATTAAATTTGTTAAGTGAATTTCGGAAATATTTAATACTGGCATTAATTTCATCAGGGTCATCGAATTGGCATATGATATAATATTAATACGATTTGTCACTATTATATTATTATAAAATATTTTCCACAAAACCAGGTAAGCAGGAAAGGATACAGGATCGTGATTATTGGAGAGCAGTGACGGTGGCAGCCAAAACTCTTACACAGTTGTGAAGGCACAGAAGAAGAAGATTTAATACCTATAAATGCTTAATAGCATCACTATTGAAATTATTATTAGTATTAGTACAAGCATGGAACATTCGTCTTACGTTAAATGCCAAAAACTACCCGATTTTTTTCCCCTATACGTGCTATTAAATAAATTAAGAAGAATGTTATAGCAATTCTTTTTTCGTCACTGTTTTTATAATATATGTTATATTGTTTATTTTTATCGACCGCCTTACCCTAACCAAACCCACCACCCCCCGCCTACATCTGAATAATATACAAAAGCAAAACATATATATATATATATATATAATATATAATAATAAAACGCTCTCTCGACCCTCGTCTCTAAACATTCAAACGTCTTGTATAGCTATATATTACACTATATTATACGCCGTATAGGTCTATACCATACCATATAATATAATATTATTTTTATTTATTTTTCAACATCTGTGGCAATAAATATTATAAGGGTCTGACAGGGATTATTAGTAAGAATTTAAGATGTGTTACCTTTGGGCTAGGGATTAACATCGAATAATGACAATTCACAGATGTATATATGCCGCACTGCGGGTGTCATGTGAAGGCCACCCGGACTAGGTGGATTTCATCTCCCCAAAAATACACAGTCGTAAACAAAATAATGGAAAAATAAACATGTGTATGCACTCACAGAGTACTGCAGGTTGCTTCAGCAATGGGTTTTTACGGATCTAATTTTATGAGCCGATCATTAGAGACAAAGTAATGAAGCAAATCGTATTTTAAACAACCCAAAGATATATTTTAATTGATGGAAACAAGATCTTAAGTTTTAATAATTATATTACTACATTACTATAGTGGCAACTTTGTTTTCTATGCAGTTATATCCATTTATGCATACTTGTCAGTTGTTAATATACGCTGTAATAACAAAAACGTGTTCATTTACAAGTAGTATATGTGAAGTGTGCGTGAATATCGTGTAAATGTAACTATATATGTAAGTATGTAACTACTAGCTAAGTAGACAGCATTGCCCAGGAAAAAAATTATGATAAATTAACTCCTTTTGGGTGTAATTCGCTCTGCATAGGTAAGCAAGCAAAATCATATTATATTTTAATTTTTAGCCATCCCGCATGGCGTTGCCCGTGAGTTTTGCGAACGGTATATTATCAGGTAGGCAATCTACCTGCGATAGATTGCGGACACAGTAGGGAGGGAGATAAAATATAGCCTATATTAGGTTAGGTAAAAATGTGTATACGGAGTACCTAAAATAGTAATGAAGTCATAGTTGATCATCCCAGATTTTTAGGAGTACCTATTTAATATTAATATATATTAATATATTTTGGGGGTTATTTTATTTATTTATATGGACAAACCGACGTAATTGTACCTAGCTATATGAAATAATTCGCATATTATATAAATTACAACCATCACCTAATAAAAAAAAAAATTGTATTTCCACCTTGAATCTTAAGATCTCTGTTTTACCACCTCTTTAAAAAGCGAATATCAGAAACTCCTTTCTTATTGCGTATCTAGATCATTAAAGGGAACTACTAAATATTTCAAATAATATAAAATAGTATAAAATTATAATTGTAAATATTTATGATGTTATGTGTGTCCGAACTCCGAATTCCGGCAAAGCAATGGAGAGATAACTAAATAAATAGAATGTTTTTGTGTATTTGTTTATGTTATCGGTGCGCATTTTATCGTTTAAAATATAATTGGAGTATAATTGGTATACGCGTGATGCAAGAGATTATTTTTATCGATAAACTTCTCGGAACAGTTCTTATTGTTGACCTTTGGACAAAAAAGATAATGTGGTTGTTGGTAGCTGGAAACTCGCGGGCCGCCGTGCAGCACAATACGTTTTATTAGCGGTGAATAATAATTATAATTATTGTTAATTATTATTCCACTAAAACGCAACATTTTTGAAAATCCCTTCTTATTGCCCGGTAAAAATATGTGAAGGACCTCTATTACAAATTTCAAGTTTGTACGTTGTGTAGTTTTTGAGTTACAGCGATGAGTGGTATTTGGATTATTTGGATATAGTCAGTGGTATTTGGATTTTATATGTTTAGATATAATATTATTATGCATCATGGACTTTAATACGTTAAACTACAAACATATTGGTTTACCTTATCTACTTCAGTGCATATATTATGATCAGAGAATTGTTTGTTCGAATAAACAGGTAGGTAGGTACGAATAGGTTTGTTAGGAAGCTTGTTTATGTAAGTAGTAATGTGGTAGGTACATCGGTATATAGCAATTTACAAAAAAAAAAAAATAATAAAATCACATATCTATACGTATAAATAAAGTCCATATCACTCGCCCTAAAAAAAATAATTATTAATATCAATCGCTCAAACAGCACTATATAATTAGGTATATTGCTACCCTAAGACGAAGTGTTAATTGTTTTTTGTTAAAATATGGTTAAGAATTACTGAAAAAAAATTATACATGGTAAACTTAACATTAAAAATAAATATTTTATGTTTATAATATAGGATAAGTAATTCAGTTAATTTAATAAGATATTTAGAATATATTGGCTAACATTATCCAGGAATTGACCTATATAATATAAATATAGGTATAATAACTAAGTACCTACTGCTTATTATATTTTAATATTATTGATATATTATATATATTATACAATTTAAATAGGTACTAATCAACAAACCATACTTTTATACATTTTAATAATATTCGCGAATTAAATAGGTATTGAAACAGTGCATGGTTCGATCGCAGCAGTCCCCTTCCAAAAACCACTCCTGATGCAATTCTGCGGTCGGTGGGCGAGTCATGTGCGCGATTGGCGAAACGGTTTACCACACAGTCTCGTGTGCGTTTTAGTTTCGAAGTTTTTTACGTATCGCTAAATATATAATTTAATATCATTATATATTTTGTTAAATTTTAGGTAAACACTAAACAGATATATTTTACTACCTATTACTTGATATCCACGAAAACCACGAAAACTTATTGTACGGTGAAAATTATGTAGTTGTAGGCTTGTAGCCAATCATTATAATATTATTGACTAACAAGATTTACCTATCATCATACTCCCTATTATATTAATTATGGAAATTAACCGTTTCCGCCAAAAACGAAAAAACTACGATTAGCATTACCGCGCCAAAAGACGTTTCCACCAAACAAAGTTTGGAAACTAATAGTATAACCAATTATAGTTAAGCAATATATTATGTTTGGTGGTACACACTTTTGGTTTAACATTTTTGAACTCTTCAGAAATATCGAATTGTTTTTCATTTGATTTAATGTCAGACATTCCTGAGCAAGTCTGGTAGGTGTGCCGATTATATCTTGGAAAATTTTATTGATGAAAATTCAAAATTTCCGCCAAGTATGTGGGCTTCACAACTAGATTCAATTTTCCATCAAAAATCACACTCAAAGTTGAAGATTGAAGCATTGTTTTTATCATATAAATGGTATAAGTACATCGCTCCGCCCAAAATCTAAAAATTATTTGATACACCTTTTATTATCTAATAGGTGCAATTTTAGGTATTGGTAATATTTAGGTACCTACCTATTAACTTATATTTTCAACTAAAGAAATATTGTTTCATGTTTATAAGTATAGTTGTGTTAAAAACTTAGGTCTATCAAAATTACAACTTGCCTATGTTTCTTAAATTTTTTTTTCTATGAACAAAATATTAAATAAATAATTCTATTGGTAAACATTTCACTTTACAGCAATAAAATTAACTTAAAAACCTGCGTAGCAAACAAACGACGAGTACACCGCACGAACCGTTTTTATACGTCATAATATGCAGTCTTCTACTTACATATTTTTATTTTTATAAAATATACAAAAAATACATTTATTATAAAATATATATATTTACCTATCTAAATTATATTCCTATATTTGTGTATTTTTTTTCATATATTATATTATATACCCAAATATTAATAGGTACAAAAACCTAAACCTCTTAATGCCCCCCCCCCCCCACGGCAGATCCAGCCCTGCCTAATATAGTGACCGCAATTAGGAGTAGTTAATACTCTATAGTAGAGTAGAGCTCTTAATAATTTGAAGAAGTCCTTTATTCTTTAGAAAGGTGATTGTATTTTCCTATGACTGAATACGTAAATTATAATTTTTATCTAAGTACCTAAAATAATGTTAAAACAGAATAACGTACGAGTATATCGCGTGTGTATACCTACATAGGTACAGCACGAACTACACTGGTAGTGTGCAACTGATTATCTAATATGATTACGATTACAGTAACGATTATTGCTAGACAGGAGACTCTGATAGATATCATATACACCTATTATATATTATAATTTATATTTATTATTAAAATAGAAGTGGACTTTAATTTCCGATTAGGATAAAGTTAGTCATCGTCGCTCGGTGGGACTATATAGGTAGATCGCATACAACAATAATATACCAAAATATATTCTGATAATAATGGGAAAGTTAATTTTTCATGACATAAAATCATTCATTTTACCTAATATCTTATTCTATACTCCATTCACGTTAAGAAGGAATCTCGGTGACGACCAGTTTTTATCAAGCGGTGGTAATGTAACACTCATTTCTCTAAAAAACGATTTTACGCGATTGTATTTTCTCTATGACACGAGTAGATAATAAATATTGCACTATACTTATAATCTTAAAATAAAATCACCCGTTTACAACAATTATAGATAATACATTTTTTTGGTACGACATAAAAATTTGTCTAAATGTTGTCTCAAAACAATATATTATTATCCATTTACATTTTCAAAAAATTATTTTTATTTTGAATATAGAATATAAAGTCATATGATAGTAAAATATTAAAATTCCAAACGATCAAAAATTTTGGTAATCGTGAATTTAACTAAGATCACTCAAAAATCAACGTATTGTCATTAATATATCGTATTTAGTGTTGAAATGTTTTAAAAAAAGTAAGCAGTGGGATCCCTGGAAAATGTGAAACATTTAAATTATTTTGTATAGAAAATATATGTACATCAAAATATTATATATAAATATTGATTAGAGAACATATTTTAAGAAAAATTATTCTTTATTTAAAAAGTGTATTAGATGATTCACATCAAAAAACACATGTAATCAATTTTCAATTTACCTTTTTCCCGTATGCGTCATCACTACATGGGAGCCAGACTGTTTTCAAATGGCTTAGAACCAAAAATGCTCATTTATACCTAAGATTTAATACAATAATATTACATTACACAAGTTAAACACACGGGAACAGACATCCCCCCCGGACATTTTTCCCCTTCCTGTTTTTGGTGAAGTAAGTCATTTCACTCCCATTTTTTTTTTAAATTTACTATTTAATATGAAATTATTATTTTGCCTATTTACAAACATTTTTGATCAACTGAACTACTTGAATCAAATTCAAAAGCAATTATTAAACTGTTAAAATATATCCAAACTAGTACAGTTTAAACAAAAAAAAAAAATATGTGTTTAGAAATAACAAAAGAATCAGTAATCAAATGTTTTTTTACAAAATGTATCATTTTTATGTCGGAGTGTTTAGCCATTATTATTAATTATTAATTATATTTAATTTTATCCACTTTGTTTAAAAATGTTTATTATTTTAAGTATCTAGTACAGTGGATCAAACATATACATTTATAATTTATTTATTTATATTTATGAAAATAATATTGTATTATTAAATTCAATATTATTATTAGTCAATAATAAACTTAAAAAATAGGGGGGGGGGGGGAAATGTGGTACTATACCGAAAACATTCGGTGGGGAAATGTCCATTTACCCAAACGTACAGTGTATAACAGTATAATAATAATTGACCTCAAAATTGTGGTTGGATCAATTGCAGGATACCACTCACAGTGATGGTGACTGGTAGCGCTCGAGGCTTAGGGTATATAGTGCGGGTATAAGGTTACCCTATATAAGTTATACCTAGTTTAAAAACGTTATTATTTATTATATACAATTAAAAAAACGTATATGACCTGCAGCGCCGTGATCGAATAGATAGAGTCTCCAGACAGACCTTTTGGTGGTTTCCACGCTTATTGTACTCATAAGGGTGGCGGGGCGGGGCAGATATACATCGTCATTCGTCAGTTAATCAAGAAAAGATTTAATGGTTTTTTTCTCTTCTTCTTTGTTTTTTTAACTCTTCGGTTTTACCTTCATCGCGTTTATCGTCTTTATATACACGATGTGATTCATTTAACGTAAGACACTCTTTGTTTCAGTAAATTAACGTTTTTGAAAAAAATTTTTTTATAGACAATTTTAAGTTTATATTTTTTTTTATTGATTTTAATCGTCACATTTTTTACATATTTACGCTTTTGAATAACAACGCATATAGGTATTCTTAATTTAATATTCCATAGCAGAAAATTATTCGGAAAACCTATTACGATCAATACATATTAATATTTGAACATGCGTAGTTTATTAGTTATATTATTGGTAACTAGGTAAGTATTTAAAGTTTCAAGAAGCGAAGTAATGACTAGTGGGCCAACATTTTGCGGGGTATCCATATTATGTAAAGCACCGCTCATCAAAACTTTTAATACTTATAAGTTATAATTCATAAGCTACTCGTCCGAAATGCGATTCTAATTTATAATAATGAATTAAGATCACTGTCTAATTATTCAATTTTATGTATAAAATTTCTCTATAATAGCCAATAGGTACGAATTTTTTTTTTTGTTGCTTATGAGATTTCGTAATACTGCTGCGGAAGATTTGCCGCATATATTATATGCATTTTGATCGATATTTATACTTATATATTATTCGTCACGGTGCTTTGCAAAAAAAAAAAAAATAGGGGTTGTTACCTACTTAATATATATTATCATGCACAGAAATTTGAAGTTATTTTAATGACCTATACAACAAGTGTCAATATGTTATATATTATACGGCGAAAATTAAAAATATTGTTATTATTCTCTGAACAGACAATTAAAAAATATTGTTTTGTTTTAAAAACCAAATCAAAACCAAAATTTGTTAAACTTAATAAATAATTGTACAAAATTATATAAACCGAAATATATGTATTCTAAATGTAATAAGTGTTTTAATAAATTGGTTGAGTTTTATACATTTTGAAACTTCTCTAGTACCAAAACTCTAGAACGGTCGTTAAAATAAAATAAAATTATTTTAAATTACACATAGAAATCTGTAGTTATTTTAATAACGTACGTGTCTCCAGTCCCCCCACATTAGAATTTTCCAATTTTTTTTTTGGCAAATAACTAGCATGCAATTAGCATGTATTTGCATGCTAAATTTTATAATTTGCATGCGTTTCAATTAGGCGTGGTATCAAAAATTAGGTGCGGGGGCTGGGGACACGTGCAAATTAGAAAAATGAGTATTGTGAAGCAATGGATTACGATAGAGTTGCGGGGTCTGTCGTGCAAATACATCATGCTAATTACATGCTAAATATTGGCGTAGAAAAAAAATTTGAAAATAGTTTTTGTGA
>NC_042493.1:41950545-41988426 GCF_005508785.2 Acyrthosiphon pisum | reverse complement strand
AACAAACGCCCACCTATTTTTTTATACCACGCCTAATTGAAACACATGCAAATACATGCTAATTGCATGCTAATTATTTGCCAGAAAAATATTGGAAAATTCTAATGAGGGGGAGGGGGGGGGCTGGAGACACGTACGTATTTTAACACCGAAACTCAAGTCGTTTAGCATCTCATACACGTACCAGCATACTGACAATCTATGCACATGCATTTATTTTTAATGTATTTAATATTTATATCGTCTACGATTGTAAACATTACAATAATGATGGGTCTTTTTCACAATATCAGAAAACAAGGAAAATCTTTACAACCATAGCGTAGTGTATGCATAGTGCATACATTATATACAATGTTTTATTCATCATTGAATGTTGTTTTCTAAAGGTTCCCTATTAATATGAATATTTTGTTTAAAATAAAGCTATATTATAGTTACAATTTTGAATATTTTGATTGTAAATTGTATAAATCATGTACCAAGTAATAACGTATAGCTATACGCGTGTAGAGCAGAGGCGACACGTGCATGAACGACGTGTCGACGTCCTCTTAAGAAAATGTCAGTGCACTGTTTGTTTTCTCTCTCTGGCCAACATAGACAAAACTCATTTACGCAGAATCATTTTTTTTATGTAAATCATCCATTACAAAAACGACAGAGATTAATATTTTTTAGTGTGTAACATATCGATTTCAGATTTGCCTAGATATTGTCCCAAAACGATTTAAATATTTAAATGTACAAATTATTTTTTTTGTCTTCGAAGGTCGAATATAAAGTCAAATAATGATAAAAGATAAAACCAATATGTTATGCCCTCAAAATGATAATCCTCTCTAATTTTTTTTTTATAGGTGATTTTACTCTAAGATTACGCAAAAATCATAAAAAAAACCGATTTTATCTAGATAGAGCCGAAAACAACTATTGCGCTGACATCCACATAAAGTCTTATCTACACGTGTCCACATTAATACATTATGCAGAATGCAATGAATGCATATTTTAAACGCTATAGTATATAATATATTCACGATGCATTTATCACATATATTTTTATTGGTTTGAGGTCATGCATAAACTACAATAATTATACATTACACAAAATTATACATTGTATTTACATAGAAACAAAAATTATGCAATGAATAAAATATTATATTAATGTATTCTATACCTACTCAAAACAACTGCGTATTGCAACCTATTACATAATTTCAGGTTCGACGATCTTTAGTATTTGTGATTTACTATAAAACGAGTCCTCTTCTGAAAATTGGTATTCTTGAATTTATTATTGAGTACCTATCGCATAGTTCTGATTTTATGAATTCTTACGTAGGTATCCTATTACAATATGCAGACCACAATAAATTTACAAATTCGCATTTAAATCATTGCAGCATTCGAATATAACAAGAATCACTGTCCAGGCCCCGCGCTAATATACCTAATGGTATAAGGCAGCAACCATAGGCGCAAATAGCGTTTGGGATTTGGTGGTGGGGGGGGCTAAAGCCTTAATTTGATAATATTGTATAAGCTTAAAATAAAATGTAGGAAATGTTTGAGGGGCTATGGACATTTTTGGGAGGGCTTAGCCCCTAAAGCCCCCCCCCCCAATTTACGCCTATGGCACTAACTTGCAGTGAGTAAACCATTTACATACAAGTTATCAGGTATTCCCACCTGTTTTTATATGAATAGTAATAACTATATATTATAAAGGGGAGATGGTATTTTGCGCCAGCTTAATTACCTGTAATTTGCGCCACCAATAGGTACATTTAAACGCCTATGTAATTTGCTCCAAAATATAAAAATTAAACATGTTTTGCGCCATATCTAAAA
This sequence comes from Acyrthosiphon pisum, assembly GCF_005508785.2. NCBI lineage: Eukaryota > Metazoa > Arthropoda > Insecta > Hemiptera > Aphididae > Acyrthosiphon > Acyrthosiphon pisum. Next base: position 41,986,569 of record NC_042493.1, on the reverse strand, counting down.
ATTAAATTTTAGTAATTGTGCCACGACAGAAAACGAAATGGAATATATAGATAATCTGCGCTACACTTTCAACTTAAATTGTTGAAATTTGCCAGCAGATGAATTTACTGATATCTCATCGGAAATACGATATAATACTATAACACGTGCCGGATATAATATTGTTGTGTTCTACTAATAATAAGTAAAGACGAGATCGATTACGTCTAATCTAATAAAAATTATCTATTGTCAAAATATCGAATAATATTGAACAGTGGCTATATAGTATCATGATATATTTAGTTAGTCCGATATTAATCGCAAATATATTAATAAAATATTTATTTAATATACATAGAGTTAGAAATGTAGGTACTTATATAAATTTATTTATAATTATAATAGGTATTACTGATTTTTCTATAAAAATAAACTTGATTATTTAGTTACTTTAAAGTGGCGCAAATTACTATTTTAATAAGATGAACAATGGCCATTGATACGCCATATGCGTATCTCGGTCTGAGTATGTACCTATCTCCTATCTCAGTTTTATCTCAGCTCACGGACAAATCGGCGTTAACCTATAACTTTGTGAAATAATTCGAGCTAAATGGGCAACCGCAATTCGTGGACTGGATTTAGCTCTTGCCTCTTGCTATATTATTTTATAGTTGGTTTGAATAATTACTTATGCTCTCTAAATAATTATTGATTTCCTTGTTCAGGTATGCGAGTATAATATGACTCTAATATTATATGACTCTGGCCACCCCCCCCCCCCCACACAAAGTTATCTGACATCGTCGTTGACCAATGCAGGTATACGCTCCATAAATAATTAGTCACTATAAATTATGACTAATTAAAATTTTTTCAAGTAATTTGCGGTCTCTGTATATTTTGTATAGGTATAAAATTTAAATTACGGACTAAAAGAAAATATTTTTTTAATTTAGGCGTTAATTACGTCTATGGTCATTTTATAAAATCAATATTTTCCTTCTCTTTTTCAGACTGTTATAGGATTGGCAACATACTAATAGGTATTACAGGTTTGATTAAAAATATTGGTTTGGCCGTTTATGCTGTTGATTAAAAATATTAATTATAAGTACCATATAGAAAACTAGTAAGAATTTGTATTATCATTCATGCACTAAGTCTAGAGGAGTAATTTTTTTTTGCTTGCAGTTCTTTCATTTTTTCTTAAAATTATTATAGGTATAAAATGTTTCTTTTTCCATAATTTTTCTGCTTTTTTAGACTTCTAAAATTAATACATGTTTGATGTACCTACCTATATTGATGTATATCGCTTTTTAAATGACCCGGGACGCAATTTATGTACGTTTCAAAAATACCCGTGCCGATTGAACGCGACTTAACCTGATCCTGTGGCCTACTTTTTCATGATCGTCTTTATACATTTATTTCCTTATATTTTGCGGTATATACCACTGTACTACTGTCCACTATATCCACTTATTTAAATTATAAATACTTATAAATGTATAACTCGTAAACTATATACTAGTCCAAATTTTGATGTTTATCGAAGTACACCAAAAATTATGTTGCTTTGAATAAGAATTAAAAATGCATATTGTCATCTAAAAATGTTTAAAAAATGATTGCGAAAAATATTTAATTTATTTTTAGAAAAATTATTCTTAACGATTTAAAAATAAATAAACGTATATTAAGTTATTATTATTAACGTTATAATAATTTTTGAAATAATTAATGACTTGCATTAAATGGTTCACTTAATAGTGCATTGACACTAAATAAATGTATGTTATAAATAAAGTTAAAAAAAAATTGTTTAGTTTTGTGTGTACAATAATTTAAAATTTTAAAATGCTCATGCTCATAATTTGCTTTAAAATAAATTAAGTTATAAAATAGAGATAAGTTTAAGAGATTCACTAGAAACTCGGTAATATATTAATATTCTTCCTTTTAAATGTAATACTTAAATATTAAATAATATTAGGTACTATATAGTTACAGAGTTATATTATTATATAATATATGTACATTATACAATATGTACATTGTACAACATAGCAAATTTGATCGAAACAACACTTAGTAGGTGGCCGAATTTGATTTGGACCATCAGTTCTTATTGTTATAGTTACACTACTTAAGTAAATATACTATTACATTTAATTATGTATATTAACATCATATTAGTTATTATTTAAAAAAAATATTTGTGTTTAACAATTTTTATTTGACATTAGATTCGTTTTCAAACTTATTTTGCAGATTGGCCCTTCAATTCTCACAACAGATCACTATAACACAATGAACTTGAAACTGATAGACAGAGCAATTTATTCTTATAAACTATAAAGTGAATAACACGTCAAACCAGATAACAGATTGTATGTAAGAAAATTGTATGAATAGATAATATAGGGTTATATAGTTTAGAAATGTTTTTCTGCATATATGTCGAATTGTTATTTGTTGAAAAATGTTTATCATTTACTAAAAATGATAATTTAAACACATAGAAAAAATTGCAAGTATTTATTATTAATCGTTTTTGAGTAACATAAAAAAAATTGATTTCATCGAAAATTGGGTTGCGTACAAATTCCCGATTTTTTAAAATTAAAATTGGATTACTAGAAATAAATTCATTTTTTTCCAGCCTATTGAGTATTAGCGTTATTCGTTGTCACGTATCTACTTTCGTAAGTACGGTGGTATATAACATATTAGTTGCCTTGTCCGTCCACAACCCGCCACCGGCCGAAAGGAATCCACACTTAAGACGGGTTTCCACTATACTTACGTACGCGCGTACGTGCTTAAAAATCCTTTACTGTGATTGATACCACAAAGTACCCACGATAGCGTGTTGTTTGACATGGCTGAATATTTTTCGTTTACCTATAGTGAAAATACATATTAAAAATCATTTGCCACTATAATACAACGATCACGAGTGACGGCTACGAGACTATAAATGCTGCCCCTTAAACAATAGCTACAATAGCCTAAGAGCCACCTTGACTATTAATTATTATAGTTAAAAAAATAATAGCTGATTAAGTGGAATTGTAACGGTGTAAAAGTTATAGATAAGTATTATGTTTATATATTCCTACCTAAAATTCGTTGGTGGCTGCGAAAACCTAGATGGGTGGCTCTGCTTGCGGTGCTTGTAGCCCGTGACTGTACTGCAGAGAAATTGAGCCGTGGGAACGCATAAGGCTCGTGCCAAAAGATCGCCTAGGAGGCAAACACACACTCACCATTCCAACGGTGCGTCTATGACACCAAGCCAACACGAGCCATGAGCCGAACCACGCATTGTATAGGAAGCCGACTTTAGAAATACAGCCATACATGCACGTAGACATGTAACCTTTGTAAGTCTTGGGACCTGGCCGAAACCATAATTTTATTTTCTCAGGTTACCGAAATCGAAACCAAGTTCAGTACCGATCTCTAATTATCTGGTGGTATCTATAAAGATTTTTTATTATATAAGTTATTTAATGTGTTAAGTTTATTAAAACTTATCAACATCACATATTTGAATCAATTATACATCGATAAAATATGGTGGTGACATTATCATACGCATATCTACCCATTATCATAACCTATTTGATTTCAATCCTGGTATTCACTAAAAATAAAGAAACCGAACCCTTTTTATCGTAATTCTACGAACCAAAAATATAACATTTTTAAAATCTAAACTTGAACTTTAAACTATATTTTGCGTCCAAGCTTTAAAGTGTATGGTTATAAGAGCTTACATTAATCTGTAAATGGCAAGTGTGTTCGAATTAATTGCGATAATTTGAAATAATTATATAGGTGCGACAAGTGGTGCAGCCAGTCTGGGCATTTTTACCTGTTTCAAATCTTAAATCGACACAATAGTTGGCCACATAATATCCCTAAAATTGTCACCCCTACTATAGGGTCCTAAAATATTAAGAATGCTTATAAGTGGGCATATATTTCTTCGATTCTGCCGAAACCGCCAGAATTTCCGGAATTACCAACCTTTTAGATTCTGAGTGGAACGATGAATGTATAATGATTTCACAATGATGTGTGTTTTTTTTTAAATTTAAAATTTTTTTTTTGTGTCTGTCCACACAATAAGTAGTCGAAATAATGCTTCGATTTTCAACTCAGTATCTTGTTCGGTGGGAAAGTAGATATTGTTGGTGCATTGGGGAGGTCAAAATTTAAAATTCCCTATAGTTTTCAAAAGCAACGGGAAAAACAACATAAAAATAAGGAAAAACCGGAATTTTAGTGTTTTTCTTATACAACGATATCATATCATTGAATTCAAATTTAACACCATCCATTACATTGCTCCACTTGCAACCTACTGTACAGCAGAGCGAAACCTTACATTACCGTCTTACCCACATTTTTTATTTTTATATGTAAAAAACTCGATTGTGCTGGGTTTCAACTCCACAGAACTTATATGTTGATTTTTCCAACTCAAATATTTATATACTGCACTTTTATTGAAAATACAGGATGAGAGCATAAAGAATTCTGTGATTTTTTATGCAATAATTAAATTGAGTAAATAAACATCTAATTGCAATACAAAAATATGGGCATCATCGGAACAAACAACAAACAGTATAACCAATTTTTTCATTCGAAACTTAACTTCAAATTCACTAAAACGCATCCTAATATTTTGTTGTTTACACATAAATTGAATTTAAAAATATAAACTAATATTCATATAATAATATGATAATATGCGTGGACTGAACAAAAATAAATTCAGCAAACCAAAATTTAATAAAATTAAAAAAAAATTATAGGCTTTTATTTAAATTAAATATTGATAGATTCACAATTTACTATATTATATTAAACTGCAGGCATCAAGATTCAATATTTTATAAAATGAAAATTTTTTAATAGTTATAACTAACAATCATTATTAACCCCCATCAGTATTATTTGAGTTACTATCTATTATTATTATTTTATATTTTATTTTTATTTTTTTCTGGCATACTTTAATTATAGTATTAATATATTATTATAATATACTTATGTCCGCGGGCATGAAATTAAAATGGCAGAATCGATCAAATCTTGCATAGCCGTTTTATAGGTACCTATGATAAAATTAACGATACTCCGACTTTTTTAAATAATAAGAGTGTGTTTATATTATAATTTTAGACAACATAAATCATAAATAGCTATGATATATTGTGTATTAATATGCAATCGTGCAGGTATCTAATCAAATGTAGTAGGTAAGGTAGGTAGGTACCTATAATATAGGTATATTATATAGGTAGATACCTATAATATTTAGATCAAAATTAGGTAAAGTAAATTAATAATGCTATTATGTGTAACTGGAAATCCTGCAATAATTACTATCCTCAACGTTTAAAATCAAATATAATATGACATAAAAATTAAAAAATCAAATTTGGAAATTTTAGTGGATATAAAAATTGTTTTGAAACAATATTTAGACAAATCGATGCATACCCTCTAAATATTTTTTTCTATAATTTATTGTATTATCACTCAAAAACATAATTTATAACTATATATGAGCTAAAATGGATGACCATAAAGCAAATTCATAGTTTTTGACGATGTTCAAAACATATGCTCGTTAAAAGATTCAGCAATATCAGCTTAGTGCCATATAGCCCACGAGGCTATTTTTTATTACCCATTTTTTACTTTTCAACATACATAAAACATTAGTTTCAGAAAAAAAAATAGTAACTATGATTGGATACAATTTTAAGCCCGTATATCATATTCGGTCACAGCGACCAAATACAACCGTGTTGTTTACATTTAACGCTGAGTAAAGAATATAAGGTGTAAATCCACGGGTATTTTTTGTCACGCACAAGGCCATGCGGGATCAGCCATTACATTATTATTAAAATAAAATATAGTTATATAATAATATTATACTGTGACACTGTGTCACTGTATTATGGAAGCACATTATGGCCGCACAACAGGACATCGCTTATTGTTTGTCAATTTAGATAGACGCGCGGGCATAACAAATATAACAATATTATACCTATATTAACTGAGATACCCTGCTCGCGTTGTAGTTTTTTCTGTATTCGGTTTTTATGCGTTTAATGGAAAAATAGAAAATATAATTATTATTAAAATCGATGTAATAATAATATACTCCTATTCATTTACCTAATACGAGATTCAAACGATCTCATCAAGCGATTCTGGAATCCAGATTTTTTTTAGATAGTATTTATATACGTAAACCAAACCCTAATTTTTTTTAAACTTTACGATATATTATAAATATTATATTCTATCATACCTACTGATAAGACTCTTAAGACTGTAAGTAATTACATAGTATAAACGAGCCGGGGAGCCGAGGGGTGTGGTTCTTAATATACATTAGTTATACATAAAATAGGTATATGCCTGTTTATAAATATTAAAGTGATGGTATATATTATACAACCGGAAGACTCATTTATCGAAGAACACTCACTATTTTAAAAGCTATAAACGTAAGAATTATATTTTTCATCTTTATTGTTTTTAAATTTGTGTAGTACCTATATTTTTTTTATTTCAGCATAATATACTTTTTTAGTTCCTATTATTATAAACTAGGATATTTTTCGGAGTAGGTACCAATATATAAAAATCACATTTTGGACGAGTAGTTTATGTGTATTAGAAGCATACATAGACCAATAAATTAATAGACAGCGCTTAGAGAATGAAAAAAGTGGACGAGGTAGCCGAGAAAGAAAAACTATGCGTTTAGAACGTTACAATGTATTTCTCTCTCACTCTATCTTGTTCCCATAAATCTCATCGTGCAGAACTGTGGGTAAGTTAGTGTGGTAAGCACTGTAAATTAGTTTATAAGTCTATATGGTTAGAAATGTTTAATGTTCAGACTTCGGGAGACCGGAATTAAGTGGCACAAGTGGCTGCAAATAGTGTAGGCCCACTTCCTAAATAAGCCGCGCTTATTAGTTTAGTATTATCTATCAATTAAATACTCATCTGAAATTCGATTTTTATGTCTATTATATTGAAATACTGACTATGAAATTAAGAACCATATTTTCGTTCAAAAAAGTAAAACTTAGAAAATGATAACAATAAAAACTAAAAATTAGTAAAATATATTCTTTTAAAAATGTTGTTTTTTAACGACTTTCAGGAATGTAAAAAAATATTTTCAAAAACGTCTATAGTTTTCGAAACAATGAACGTTTTCGTTAAATGAATCACAAATAGGTATTATATAATACTGTTTTCGATTATGTTGTATACGTATAGCCCATAGGTTAGTCGGGCGAACCGTGCCTATGGAATTTCGTATAGTGCCCCTTCTACTCACGAGCGGATGGGATCGTGGTCATGGCAGGTGACTCGAAAGCATACGCTGAACCCTAAATGTCTCAAAAAAAAAAAAAAACTCGTTTTAAGACACGGTTGAAAGATCCAAAGACGTTTAATATTTTCGTATACCGGCATTTGCGCCGGCACAACCGGTGGTTCTGGCGTGTGTGCAGCATTGACGGGTGATGAGGCAGGTAGGGGGACCGCCGCTGACACCTACAGGCAACATCGCCGGCGGCGGCGCTGCAAATATTTTCGTTGGCGACGCAGGCGCGCGGGGGGGGGAGGGAGGCGTTGGCGTCCCCACGGACCACTACCATTGCTCGAAATCTCGTGTGTCACGCATGCGCCCGGGGCTCTTGGCGCGTCCGAGGCAGATTTAGTGGCGTTAGCGGCCAGAGAGTGCGCGCGCGGCACCGCATTTTCGTCACCGAGCTCTCTTCGGCGTCCCTCCACAGAAATCAGTCGTTGTTGACGATCGTTTCGTGCTGGTCCCGTTTGCTCGTTCTCAAATCTTCGTTCCTCGTCGGCTTTCCTCCAGCGTTCGCCACCTTTTCAACCGCGTTTGTGGTACCTGAGTGTTTCGAAACGCGTTTGTCGGATAGGACGCGCTGCCTAAGTCCGTGTTCGTGTCTGTTTGTGAACCTATCTCGTACCTGTGTAATTATCTATAAACTTTATCGTCGATTTAAAATTTCTTTCTGCGTTCGATCACAATATACGTGCCGCCAATAATCCATCGTTGACATTCAAAGGGCAGTCACAGTCGGAGGAGAACATCGAACAGACGCCATCATTGTATGAATATCATCAACGCAGCGAGCATAGTAAGTTGAAAACACTTATTTGTAATAAATTGGGTGGGTAACATAGAGATGTCATGTGCTCGTCCGTGATTCCGGGATCAACAATAAAATACTTTTTTGGTTGGGAAGTTGGAGTAAATGACTAGCTGGTGGCATATTTACCGTATTGTTTGTATAATATTATATCCATCAATACTCAACTACACAGTATCATATAAATTGTAGATAATTTTTCCTTCAATTTTGGAAGTGCTGCAGCCCCTCGAGCACCCCCCCCCCACACCATCGCTTTGTTACGTCGTTGGCGGGAAGAAAGAAAAGGTTATGATTTAGAGTCGGATAGTGAGTGGGTGGGTGCATTTTTGACTATGTAACAACAACAACAACAAACAATAAATACAATACATATCACTTATGTCTACAACTGGTAGCTGTTGAAAACTGATGACGTAGTAACCGAGCAAATAGGAAAAATGTTAAAGGGGGGCTCAAGCGGGTGATTTGGGTGATTTTTGAGAGGGCTAACCCCCCCCCCCCCCCCCATCTATTTGCGGATTGGAATACAACCATTTTTGATCGAACTGGCTACTGATCGTTAAGAAACTATTCATACTAACTGGAATCACATATTAATTAATAATTATTAAACTTAGGTAGGTACTTCTTGTAATATTTATTTTTAATACATATCGAACGTTCATACAGAGGTAACTGTGTAAAGTGGTGTTTCATTTTACAATTCAGGATCCATTTACGATACAGTCGTGTATCGTGAATTCTCCAGTTTTTATTTTTGTTTACATCGTAAGTGTTTTACATTAATTGTGATTATTTTAGTATAATTTATTTATTTTAACTACTGTACGCCTGTACCTCAATGAGTATGTACATATTGTTATAATTTCTAAGATTGAAGTTGACTAAAAAGGAATAATTACATTAATTTGTGTTTCAAATTTTACTAGGGATTTGTCAATTCCAATTTTTTTCATCCATCCTCAAATCAAAATCAGTTAGTAGTTACCTATCAATTCAGATTCTTTTCGCTGTATCTATTATCAAAATTAATTTAATCAGTATTCGCCGACTGCCCCTGATTTTTTAGGAATCTATTCCAATGTAATTTAACCTAATTCTAAATTCCTTGGAATCGATTCGATTTCAAATTCCTTTTTCTACTTCCAAGAATCGATGAAATCTAGAATCAAAGGATCGATCTGACCCATCCCCTAATTTTTATACAATATACTTATTATACTAAACCTATACTATACATAACCTAATGTTGTTTTGTATTTATAACACTAGTTAAAACCGACAAATGTATTTTATTGAATTTAGGTACATAAATATTCACTACTTATACTACTTATATTACTAGCCACCATGCAGGATGCACTCTACCGCAAAATGTGTTCTACTAGATGTTAAACTAATGACTTCCTATAAGTGAATGATATGACAATATTAAATATTCAAAATATAAAAATATAACTATTATAATATTTATATAGGTAGTACCTACCTAGTTCTATTATTTTATTAAAAAAAATTAAGATGTATAAACAATTTCTTCATTAATTAATATACCTATACAAAATTACAATATTATATAGGTATTATGAGTAATATTTAAATTTATAATTCCAGATTTGTTCAGTGGCTTTATTTTATGTGTATTTGATAACATAAATATTAAATTACACCCAAAAACAGCTTGGTTGAGAGTACATAATAATAGTTGATTGTTCAGCAACCATCAAAGGATCATATTCCATTGGTATTCCACTGCGGTAAGGAATTATTTACCTATATAAATTAATAATTATATAAGAATAAAATGTAATTTTAGTATTAATCAATGATACTACAAAATAGTATCTATATTAATACTATGGGTATAGGTTAGTTTATTATAGTAATGATTGATTTATAATTATATTTTATGTTTTATTAGATACTACATCTGATGCATCCATAACTATTTGTAATCACATTAAACTGTAAATGTGAAGAAGATAATATTGAAGGAATATTATTCAACAACTTTTCACAGTACAAAAATCCTGTTAACTTTTTGGTTCTATCAACATTAAACAGTATCAACTTGTTCAATTTCAAATCTTACTCCACAAATACAGGTAATTGAAATAATCAATTTATAATTTTTTCCAAAACAAAAAAATATATAGGTTTTTAAAAATAAAAACAATGCATAACTTTAACTTTTATACACTAATATACTTGCATCTTTATAGTCATCAGTTTTCTTTATAAAAAATGATGACATTATTAATTGTTATAAAACAGTAGATAGGATACTGTATGTTTAACACCAGCAAGAGTAGTGCTCTTAAGACAAAACTGATAAAAAAAAACATTATTGTAAAAACAATACATTCCACATTTTGCACAGAATTTAAAACCTTATATACTGGTGACTGGTGTTATGTATATTGTATATAAATATAATTGTAGTGATATTATTATTTTTACGTACCAATTGATTTATTATTGAATTTAACATTGATAATTAATATATAAGCGTAATTGTGTCTTATAAAAATGACTGGGTAATTTGTCATTGCAGATATTATTTAATTGTTAAGAGGACGCTACCCATACATTTGTTGTATCTGTCATACACACGCATGACATAGCAAATTGTCGTTCACTAGTTTCAATAGTATGCTGTTAGTTTTGATACTAGAGTGAATTGACCTGTTATAACATGTTTAGATAATAACATTATCTGTGCTTAAGCGTTGGCTTTTATTCAATATTTTAATTTTCAAGCGAAATTTGAGCATTTTCAATTTTTGATATTTCACATATACATATCTTACTTGAAAATGAAAATATTGAAAAATCGCAAACGCTTAAGCACAGATAATATTCTCACCTAAAAGTATAATAATAGGTCAATTCACTCTGATATTAAAACTAACAACACACTTTTTAAACTAGCTAATGGAAATTTGCTATGTCGTGCTTGTGTAAGACGAAGACAACAAATGCATGGGTAGCGTCCTCTTAAGTTGATTATTTAAGCCTTATACGCACCAAGTATATACCATTCGGGGGGCTCAAGCATTTCATGTTTTAAGGAGTAATATTTAAGCTATTTATATGACATGAAAATTTGGACTATGTCTATGTGTGAGTAATAAATGTGTGTTTCCGAGAATCGCTGTAATACCACAACGGGTAACCACCACCGGATCCGATGCAACTCTTGCATGCTTACGCGTGCAATCAATACTTTGTAAAATTGAAATATATTCTTGTTTGCATAACTATAAGAACTACTAAAAGCGGTAGTAAATTCAACATAATTCCTGAAGTTCGATTGTAATTTCGAAAAAAAATGGATGAATTTATAATCTTTTAGACTATGTTCTTTAGGAATCCTGGATTGATTTAAAATCAGATGTGCTCCAAATAAATACAAATTTAATGCAATTATTTCATGGGACTTTAAAAAAAAAAAATTGAAATTGAAAATTGACTCCCTAAAAAGCCTAGATATTTTGTCAAAGAGTTAATATATGTATAAAAAATTTAAATTGAATATTCTGAAGTATGTGTAATTTGCCACCATTATTTGGTCTAAAATGTACGAAAAATATGTATGCTGCGATCCCCTTAAATATTATTTAATATGTGTCTATACTATATTTGGAATTAAATCGTACCTCGGCGGCCAACTTCTGCGCATGAACGTGGCTTCGTTCTGCAGCGCTAGCCCCACGAGCTTTTTAGGTGGGGGAAGCGTCTCACCATATGTCTGACCGCCGCCCGACAAAAACTGGTCGCTGCCGAAGTACGATCTCATTCCGAATAGGTTGAGCAGCGTTCCTGCCAAAATCAGAAATGATACCTTATCACTCAATTTTTATATGTAACCACATTGTTATTAAGTTATCTTGATGGAGAATGGAGATCAAAGTATTTATTATGTGAATTGTTGTGGTTAAAGTTTTAAAATGTTTTTCTTTTACTATAGCATGTTTATTTTATTTTTTTTAAATTAAAAATTAATTATAATAATGTTCATTACCGGTGTATGGATATGTAATGTGATAAAAAGTACGAGAATATGGAGACTCAAATACATCAAATCTGGATACAATATACTTTTGAACACACTTAATTAACATTACATTTAAAATCTTACAACATTTTTTGTGATTTCTGTGAGGCTTGTATCTACATAACTGTATACAAATGTGTGCATGATAACTGGAAATACTGATCACATTGATTTAACTATATCTTTATGCTAATACATTTTTTTTTTAGTATTTTAATCTTGCTTTATGCAATGTACAATTTATTTTAAATTGCGATCCCTCGTTTTGACCAACAATTCTTTTGTCACAATTCATGTTTAAAAAATGGTAGAATAATGTTGAATATAATCTATGTGGATGACATATACTATTTATGAGTTTTAAACTTAAGCTTATGATTATACCCAATCACATTATTATTACTACTAATATCATTTTTTAATTATCAGTACATATTAACTGACATATTAAAGCACAGTTAAAATAATGTTATCATATATTCTTTAGTTTCTATTTCACATTTTTATTTAACTTGAGAAATAATTGTGATGGCATCAAAAGAATTTATTCAATTGTGCATGTGGTAAACTACCTAGTTTTACCGTTAAACGTCTGACTTATTTGATTTATTGCCAAATATTATAGAAATATGTTTTGTTGGGTTTTGAGTATTTCTAGTTATTGTGGTCACAATATGTACACATATTTTTTTTTTAAATTTCAATTCTAAATCTGTGTTACTAAAAAAATTTTCATTTAAAAATCATAATGAAATCTTAATTTTCAACTATAAAACAATTATTTATTTATTTTTTAGAAAATAATTGTATTAACTGTAAAGCACTATAGAGATATACAATTTTGAGAAAATGCGTTTTTAAATAATGAGTAAGTAATATATTATAGTATTTTTGTCAATTGCTTTAGAATTTATATATTATATATGCTGTATGATGTATGCTAGTATTTATAATCAATGGTTTTATGCATGTATAATAATAATGCATGTTTTATTAGTAAATTATTTAATGGTAGTAGTTTTTTTATTATTATTATTATAACTATCATAACCCACATCATGTAATTTTATAATTATTCATATCTATAAATTAGAGCAATAATATTATGCAAACAACTTGAACAAATAAAAATATTTTATATATTAAAAAACAAATATAAAAACAAAGCCAGTTATAATAATTATACATTATTAAAAATAGCATTTTCAGAATGACAAAACAAAAACTAATTCTATTTATTTATAATCTTTTTTACATTAGTTAGATTACAGAGAATAATGTTTTTAAATTGATATAGGCATTAAATTAAAATATGTAGGTCCTAAATATTGAGCAAATAATCAACTAAAATATTTATTAGTATATTTCACAGACTTGGTGTATACTCTATTTTCTTTTTTACCCTTGAAAAATGTACTATTATTATCCATCATAAGACGTGTTAATATTAACAAAATACCAAATTTTGTAATGGGGTTACACGGTGATATACTCAAATCCCTGTTTAGTAATTTTTCCTAGAACAGCCACCATAATAATATTATAGTTTCAATGATTGATCTTGATTTTAATACATTTGTAGTCAAAAGCTATCTCAAGAAATCTCCTAACTCTATTGAAATTTCAAAGAGGGGTTCAAGCTTCTCTAAGCCCCTTCTGATGTCCATCTAAGGTTTCATCAAATATTTATAACCCTCTGCTTGAAAATGTGATTTGGTATTATATGTTTGTGACCTAAATTATAATTTATAAGTAACTAACAATGTTCATCAACATAATAATTATTGTAAAAAGTAGAGCTAGGAACTTCAACTAATTGCTTTGAAAAATCTTTAAAACTGCATGCATTAATGCCTTAAAAATGTACCATAATAATATTAAAAAATGCTTAAAATGCTCTCATGCTTTCTTGTCTCATTAAAAACAAAAAAAAATTAAAAAATTAAATTAACATAATTTTTTTTTTTTTTTGCTTATCTATTCGGTCAACTGACTTGACATGCTTTTTGGTTTTAAGATGCTGCAAATTATTAAAATGTTTTTCAGCACTAAATTTAACTTTAAACAGTTAACAATATAGTACTATTGATCGATTAGATAAAAATCACCAAGCTTCTGAATTCTGAAACATATGACTCTAGGCGATACGACTATATGTATTTATTTTTACTTATACGTTATTTTCTAACAAGATTAAAAATGCATTAGAGCTAAAGGCTCTCTCAAGGCTAATTTTATTTAAAAATTTCAATTAATTAATTTTTATTTTGTACATTTGGACAACTACAAGCTAAAGAACACTTTTGAAATAAATAACAACAAAATATGATTATTAGTTATTAAACAGCATAAAAGAAATAACATTGAATTTATTAAAAAAATGTAAATAATAAGTTCCAAAAATTTAAACTTTTAATCGATAAATTCTATTAAGAAAGTTATTATAATTTAGGTTAATTAAGATTATTCTATTGGCTATTACAATATTAAAACTATTGTACAAATTAGTTTCTTATAAATATTGGTACATGTTAATTGAGCCATAATAATTATAATTTTTCAATAATTGTCCATTTACAAACCATAATAGTTTTAATCCAAATTATTTAATAATAAATAACTATCAGCTTTTTTTAAGTAAAGCAAATTTTTGTTTTTTTTTTCAAAATGTTAATATTGACTTGTGTGTCAATATTTTTAATTGGTGTTAGTTTGGTATTAATATTAGTTTTATTAAAAATAAAACATTTTTAAGCCTGTATTATGTTTGCTTAGTTTGTATTTTTATTTTTATAATCTATCAAAGCCTTCTAAATATATTATTTACTTTTATTGTTTCAGAGAGAAACTCATAAGTGATTAACGACTAAAATTGATGATCAAATTGGTCCATTAAAGAATAGGTGTAAATAATAATGTTTAAAATGCGTAGTAAGAGGAACCTCGAGAAAAAGAAGCAGTGGTCGTGGGCTGACAACACTCATCCTGATGCCATCAACGATACTCATGTGAATAAAGCGTTTTTGCTGTTACTTTCCAGATGTAAACCTTTATCTAACCATCGCCATTATAACAATCCATTCTGCCTATCTGGACTAGGTGAACAACGTTGGCTTCAAAACAAAGTCATCCCAATTGAAGTCCCAGAGCTAGAGCGGCGACAAACAAATACTTTCTGTGGTTTGAAAAACTTAGGTGCAACATGTTATATTAATAGTCTCCTCCAGCTATGGTTCCATAATTTAAATATAAGAAATGCAATTTTAAATTGGAATCCTGAGGAGGATGAAATTGAGAAGAATAATCATACTCTATCTATTGAAAATGTATATGAGCCAGTAACTGGTGTTGGTCAACTACAATTAGTATTTGCGTTAATGCAATTTGGAAAAGAACAAACTGTGAATCCAGAAAGGTTTATTAAATCTTTAAAAATTGATACAAGTATTGAACAGGATGCTGAAGAATTTTCCAATTTGTTATTAACAACACTGGAAATCAAATTTGAAAAACAAACAAATGCATTCGTCAAAGATATGGTGAAAAATAATTTTTTAGGTGAATATAAGAGTGTAATTACATGCTTAACATGTAAATCAAAATCATACAGTTGTTCAACATTTAGGGATATCGGTTTAAACGTTGAGGGTCGACAAACTTTAAATGACAGTTTGAAAGATTACTTAAAAGAAGAAGTTCTCAAAGGGGATGACCAATATTATTGTGACCGGTGTGAAGCAAAACAAAATGCTATGCGGCAAATTTCTTTGACTGCATTACCTTCAGTGTTAAATTTTCAACTAATGCGTTTTGTCTACGATAGACAATTAATGCAGAAGAAAAAACTAAACACATTTATAAGATTCCCACAAACATTAGACATGGGGCAATATTTAAATTTACCCGATAAACCCCATGTGTCTTCAAGAGAAAATTATAACTACAATTTATACGCAGTGCTCATACATAAAGGTCCCAGTGCAAATTGTGGTCACTATGTTGCCCAGATCAAGGATAACACTACAAAACAATGGTACCAATTTAATGATGATAAAGTAGAAAAGCTCATTCTTAAAGGTATAAATTTGTGTACCGATGATGATTCTAAAAAATTAAAATCAATGAAAACCAACAAAAATTACATCGATGAGTTTCAATCAAATGATGCGTATATGCTGGTATATATGAAAGATACAAAGGCTGAAGAACTAAATACCAAATCAACCACCTGTGAGTTGTCACCTAGATTGACTCAATTGGTAAATTTTCATAACAACAATTTTGAAAATAAAATATTAGAGAGTAAACAAGGTAAAGTATTTGTGGAACAAATGTTGCATTTAATCAATGAAATGAAACATAGTCAAATAAAAGAAAACGAAGGAGATATTATCTCATTACAGTGGTTGAAATATTGGATGAAATTGAACCCAAATGAGAATGTCAATGAAATAAACAATGATCCAATATTATGTAAACATAACTTACTGGATCCAGATAAGGTATTTGAAGTCAAATACATTGGATCAGACTTTGCAGATAAACTGTATGGTATGTATGGAGGGGGTCCAAGATTGAAGTTAATGTCATCATTATGTCAAGTATGCATTAGGAACAAATGCGCTTTAATGTATACAAGAACTTTGGCTGCTAAACATAATGAATCTATTATCGCAATCTTACAAAATTGGTCTCCAACTAATAATTCAGACAGTGAATATAATGAAACAAGTTACTGGATAGGCAATAAAACAATTAAATTCTGGCAAACAAAATATTTTGAGTCATTTCAAACATTTCTCAAAAAAAACGACGTACTTCCTAATACAACATTTCCAATCAGCTACGAAACGTTGTGCGCAGTAAGTGAACCATCCACCATATGGGAAGAAATAAATGTCAACGGTGAAACAAACAAAGAAAATGTCAATGTGGTCAAAGACACAGAAAGTATGATTAAACCTGATTATGATAGAGAGTGTGAAGACAATTTGTTACAAAGCACGAGCCTCGAGGAAATATATCAGAATGATGGTTACGATTGTTTGAAAATCATAAATAATACTGAACATGTGCCGTGGGTATTTAATGGTGACATTATATGCATTCATGGGAATATGACTATTGAGAAAAATACAAAGACATTAGTGCCGGAAAAAGTAAAAAATATGTTTCAAACTTATTTTCCAAAAGCATCATTGTTTGTTAAAGGGGCCATACAGTGCCATATGTGTAGGTGTGTGCGTATTCGGGTTATAATATGCAAGCTTACGCGTATAAATCTGGCCAAGATAGAGAGTTTATTTTTAAATGATTTACTGATTAATAAAAACAGATGTGTTTTTTCAAAAGAACGTTCCCCGTACGCATGTATTTCTATGAAATTTTTAGAAGCTTTCCGAAAGTTTGTCGGATATCCATTAAAAGAACCGATTCCCAAGTTGATCAGGAATAAAATACTGCTTTGCGATGACCACAATAAATTGCTTTATCATCCAATGTCGAGTTTGAATCCAACACATCAAGACTATAATAAATTGGTGCTTGTGACAATAGAAGAATGGAAAAGGCTTTTACTGTGCTATGATGCTGATTTTGGAATATTTGTGTATTTTGATGATCAATGTGTGTTTAAATCATCAAACCCAGAGTTATGTGAAACTTGTCGTGATAAGAAACTGCAAGAAGATAAAAAAAATTATTTTAAATACAATGATGCACAAATATTTATTCAAGTGATCGATATTGAAGATCAGAATTTGATGTCTGGCAACTGCTCAAAGAAACTTAAACGAGACACTACTGTGTCTGTGAATAGCACTAGTGGCTCAGATACAGTCTCCACTTCAAAAAACACTAACAATCACGCATCTCAGCCAGGAACCAGAAGGAGTGAACGAAAACAAATGCCAAAGGTTGAGTCAGTTATAGTTTCTTCCGACAGTTCGTTGCTTCATCTCAAATTAAAGATCATGGAAGTATTTCATGTTAAGCCTGACAATCAATGTTTAAAAACGCCAGATGGAATAGAGTTGCTGAACCATGAAGCAACCATGGAAGACCTTAAAATTCTTCCTGATTCGGTGATACTAGCACAATTTGATGAACACGTAATACATAAGCCAGAAGTTGTTATTGCAGAAGAGACTGGATTTAAAGGTACCGAACTGATGAGTTCAAGTGTCTGAATTAATTAAATTAGTTTATACTTATTTTTATATATTTATTTAAGTTTTATATGGGCTGGGCCCTTAGTTTATACGGTTATAAACTGCCAATTTTTATTTATTTTTAATTTATAATATTGAATTGAGCAAATCATCTATTATTGTATATAAAATGTTATTTGTGTATTATTCAATATGTACTTTATACATTAGGTTTGTAAAAAGTTATAATTTATATATTCATAGGTATATATTTTTTTTTCTTAACAAAATAATTAAGTTAATAATAATTAATTTACTATAATGCATGTGTTTATTTTTGATAATTTATGGTATGTAATAATTTTTATTTTATCATCAAAACTATTTTTTTAAATATAAGAATTGTATCTGCTTTATGCTTTATGTTTCAATTTTAAATATAGATATTTTTTCAAAATTAGAATTCTCCTGAATATTTTATTATAAAATAATATTATGGTGTATTTAAGCTTGTTAGAAAACTACCTAACAAATAAAGTATAATATGTATTCTACTCAAATAAATACTTTTAAACACCATTGATGACATTATATTTATCACTGAATGTCACTAAATTATTACTGAGTTATGTGAAAATTAATGTTTTGAAAACACTAAGATCAGAATTTAAAAAACCACCCACTTAAATGTGTAAATAATATATATTGATAGTTATTACATAAATGGAACAATATATAAATTAATTAATTTAAGAGGATGTTACACTGATATAATATATGAACGCGCTGTTAGGTGTTTTCATGATCTACAAGCGCATGACATTTTTTGAAAATATTTCAATTATATTCACAGAAAAAGTTCACTTATAATGCTCTAAAATATGTTCAATACGTTTTTGTTTTAAAATACAAAAATTAAACATATAATGATGTGATTGAAGTAAAAATATTAATACCATTTCTGCATTGGTTTTAAGACAAAAATATTTTAAATGTATTTCATGGCAAGGCACAACTAAAAGATTTAAAAAATCTACATTGCACAATAATAGTATTTGATTAATCTTGACACTTTGATTTACTCCTATTTTTATTATTTTTTTAAGATAATTACAACTTTTTCATATAGTATAGATATAAACTATTAAAACAAACACAAATAATTTTTATAATTAGGTATATTATTTATTCCAACTACCTAGGTATCACATTAAAATGTTGATTAAAAAGTATACCTATAATTTTCTTTTTACATTGACTATTGACATTAACATCATTGGAAACTAATAATTTTGCAATTTAATTAATAACAAACATAATTTAAAAAATATGATAACTTAGATGTAAAAAGATTTTTTAATACATATTACTTTGTCAATAGTAGTTATAGTTTAACTTTGTTAAAATTAAATGAATTCATAATTATTATTAGATTTTTTTTAAAGTATTCTGTATTATCAAGATTCGGAACAACTCTGACAACTTCATAAAAAATAGTGTTATTTCAATTCCCAATTTATGATTAAAGAATTGAAATAATATACCTTCTAATATTAGTATCGAAAATGCCCTTATGTAGCAGTGAAACCTCTCTCACATTTTGTCCTCTATTTGGTAGCGCCCGTTAGAGAGAGTTTGTCAATAACGCACAACTCAAAAATTAATTTTTTTCGATATTAATCTTTTGTCAATTGTATTAACTAACTATTTATCCAATAAAATGTATGAAAACATATTTTAATTTGTCATGCAATTTACTTGAAAACCACTAATTAACATTTTTAAATCATTATTTTCACTTCAATATTATTATAATTTTAAAATTCTCAACTCTCTTAAAACTAAAATTGTGAAGGGCTTGAGAGTTGAGTTTTAAATATTCGGAAAAGTTTTTATGTTAACTTTAATGACTTGAATTGGATAGTCAGTAAAGTTGCTATCTGATAAGTTAGGTCATATAGGTATATTATGTATGGAAACTTGGAATTGAATCCCCTTAACGAAACTAAACGATACAATAACATAACGATAACACAAAACGAAAATATCAAAGCCTTGACTGCCAATGTTTCGTCTGTTTTTAGTTTTATTAGTTAGTAGGTAAGTGTAGGTAGTATAGTGATTAATTTAGACGCGATGAATTTGAATTAAAGCGAAAGAGGTTTTCGTTTCGCTAAAAAATGAAGTTCTTGACTTTTTTCGAAACGTTATTGGAATTTGTATACTTTCAGAAAAGTTTTAAATTGAAAAAGACAGAAAACCACCGGGTAGAATCCCTTTAACCAAAATTAATTTACTTTAACGTAGCGTAGCATATATTATCTAACACTTGTATACACTTTTCAAAAATGTATCCCCTCTGAATAGCGGACAAAATATCGGCAGGTGAGTGTGTCCGCTATTCGGAGGTTTTACTGTGTATAATATATGAGGGGTAGAAAAACAAAATGTACTATTGCCAAAATTTATAAAATCGAGTCAGACATCGATTCTTACATGATAGAAAATAACTTCGATAAATCATTTCGCATCGTCAGTATAGGTCAAAAGTACTATTTCATAGTCAGAGCCTAATTTAAAAATTAATGAATGCAAAAATGCAAAATAATAGTTTCACATTTGAAGTATCTATTACATGGTTAGACTAGGTAGGCAGATGAAACGAAATATGTGCTTGGAATGCATTGTTCTAGAGTTTTCAAATAATAATGCACTTTGCATTGAAATCCGGACCCTACTGGCTACTATAACACCCCGTGATAGTTATTACTTATTATATTATTCTACCCAGTTACAAATTACACCATATTATTTTATATTACCCAACTCCGATAGGTATTACATTTACAAACAACTTTTTAACATGAAATCAAAAATTAATTTTTCAATTTTTTTTATTGCTAAAATTTTAGGCTTATGATTGGAAGAGGAAAGTTTTCAACATTTCGCAGTAAATCGCACTCGATTCAGTTTCTTAATCCGGAACCAATAACTTTGAAGGTATATAATGTGGCGACATGCAAAAGCTTCACTTTCACAATACTGCCCAATAAAAAATGTCTTCGGCGATTACACGGCAAAGCTCATGCTTATGACACGTCTTCGTAATCGTAAACTGAGCTTTACCCAGTTTTTTAAAAAAGCTGATGAACTTAATGATCCGTTATTGAGTAATGACTTCACAAATAACGACGACGACGACGGTTCTGATTGTAGTTCCGAATGTTCTGAAACACACACGACTGATACTATGAATACTGATTTGTAAATTTAAAATGATTATATTTTAACTATACTTATTAAGTACATATGTAATACATTTAATTAATAAAAACGTACAAATGATATGAATTTTCAATGTGTTATAATTTCAAGACTAATGATAATATGCTCAAATTTATATTGACACCGTCCATTTTAAAACGTTGATTTACATAATATTATATCGGTTTCAGAAATAAAAAAAAGTTCGAAATTCAAAGTGTATTTTGTACTGTTTGAACCCTTTACCCATGATTACACTAATCACAATAACTACCTACGACTAAAGCCACATTGTTAAGGCAAGGTACGGACCAGCACGGTACGACAAAATATTAGTTTATGTAAATGTTAGTAGGTATATTAGTACCTATATGGGACAAAAAAAAAATGAATCACTGTAATTACTAGGGTAGAGGACTTGTAGCATTTGTTTTGCAAAGTCACAAAAATAGCAGAGTACAAAACAAATACGTTTTATGCTTTCACAAAACTAGTTTTGAAATGGTATTTTGCATTTATAAATGCATATTTTGAGTATTTTTTGTTTTTAGGGCATATTTTTTTATGAACTGATATATAGCCAAGATTCGCCCACCTGAAGGTAACTTAGCGCAGCCATATAAAAAATAATATAAAATCAGCCACGTCATGAGCAGTACCTATACTTTAATACTTATTTATATTTTTAAAGCAATACCAAACTTTTTAAGTTAAAATTATCCTTCTATGAACATTTGTTACGAAGATAAATATATTTAAATGTACTTAAAACGGTAACTATACTACAGAAGTATTAGATATTAGTATAGTACCTACCTACCTATATATCAAATATATATAGTAGGTACCTATCAGCGTATTACCTATATAGACAAACAGTGCAGTAGTAGCCGGTGGAGGATTTTCAAAAAATTAATGGTGGGGGGTCCTAAAAATAATATATATTTCAAACCTACCTATTATTTTTTATTTTTATAAACGTATAATTTTTGATAAATTAAAAATAAATATTTAACATTATATTATTTCAGTATATTTGAAATAGATACATAAATAATCTTATATGTTAATATATTATACTAGTGTATATAATACAACATAAATATTTATAGTTTCAGGGGGGGGGCCTGAAAATCTGCCACTGACGTCTGATAGTAGCGCAGTACGATAATATAAAATATTATTATTAATATTAAATAGTACCTACCCATAAGTACTAAAAACGTTGCGTTGTCGCGTAGACAATAAAATTCGTTTACGTGACGGATTCCGCTCATGAAAACAAAAACTTACATGGCAAGTAGACATAATATTTTAGTATAAAAATAAAGAAGTCGCTGATGTCCATCACATGGCGCTTAAACCCTCGGGTCGCTTTTCAGTATAATATAATCTATTGGTCGTTAATTAGTAATTGATATTTAGGTACCCATATAGTACATTTGCCTGACGACATAATATATATTTATCGAACGGACACACTGACCCAAAATCCAACACGTTTTCCAACCGACAACATATTAACACACATTTACATAATATACACGTACTGTTATCAACTTGGTAAGTTGCAAAAAAGAGTAAGATACGAAAATAATGATTTTTAATTTTTATAGGTTTAATAATTTTATACTCACATAAAAAATTATCAAAATATTTTTATATACCAAATATTATTTTAAAGTTTTTTTTATAAATTTCATACCTAATAAAAATATTTTTAAATTAAAGTTGCAAGAAAATTATTTTTAGGATACAATCAAGAGCCAACCTTTTCGGTAACGCTATAATATAGCTCATGAAACGTAAACAGTAAAACAAAAAATGTGAACGCATACTCAAACGTGGTATATTTTTTAAAAATATGATGAACCCAAAAGTTGTACTCATTATTAATGTCTGAAAAATTGTGTACCTTAACGTAGGCTGCATACAAATTGTGTCCCGTTGCAACAATTTATTCTAATTGCGCCCCCTTATAAAAATTAAACAATATTTCCCATCCAATTTATAAACAGACTTAGGACTAACTAGCTATAGTAATTACTATTACAGGTATAGGTTAAAAATATCATTTCGTTTATTATGTTATTATTAAATATGCGTATTGTAATTTTATAATTGTTAAAAATAAAATAATGTTAAATAAAAATATATTATGGTATTGGTATAAACTTAAAAGTGAATTCAAATCTGCTACCTACTTTGTTTTGATCGAAATCTGTCATTTCCTGCTTAAAAATTAAATTCCATGAGTTGTGTACGTTGCTTAATATAAAATTTAAGTTAGTACCTAACCACCAGGTTATGGAGGCAACTAGGACGTGCTCAAGAAATACCTGGGCAGCAATTAGTATTATACCTTTTTATTTGGGACGCAACTAGTACGCAGCGTAAAGAATCGTTTACACGATGACAGTTGTAGGTACCGTCAAGTACTTACAAAGTACAATAAAGCCGACGATGTGGTCCAGTGGTGGATCCAGGGGTAGGGCAAAGGGGCATTTGCCCCCCCTCCCCAATTGCCGTAGTTTTCCTTTGTTTTACACTGCGTTTAGCCAATTTTGGAACTTTTTGTACTTTTTGCCCCCCAAAATTAAGCCCTGGATCCGCCACTGATGTGGTTAGTGGCTGTTTCCACGATAGCAGTTACTGTCGGACTGTCAACTATCTAGCCGACAGCGTGGCAGTGCATGTTTACTCTAGTTCCTTGACTGTCGTGACTGTGACTGTCAAATATTACTGTCGCCGTAAAAACGGGCCTTTAACGGTATTGGGCTAACCCAATTCCCGTGTAAAAATATCGATTTGTGTCCAAACTAGTTATTTAAGGCCTTTATTCCAACGTCCCCCTGACCTAAAGATTCTCGCCTCACAACTGGGTGTACAAATATTTGATTTATTATGTATTGGTACTATGTAAAATTAAGTTTAAGTTTTACCATGTTTATAATTATAATATATTATATTATAATCTTAGGTCATATCATATTTATACCAGCTAATAGGTATGGTATTCTTATAGTCCCAATATATTATGGTCAGGTGTAGGTTAGGACGCTGGTCGTTAGGTTTATTTGTGTAATACAGGAAATCATTTATTTTATTTTGTATTTAACAAATATACAGGCATGATAGGCTCTTGTGTACAAAAATACTTATAATGTACAGATATAGTGTTACATATTTACAAAAGATTAAAGCATTTTTATACATTTTTGCCGAAAACATAGAGCATATTTTAATATATAATTAATATTTAATTATTATAAAAGTACCAAATATTATTGTGAATTTTTATTATATGAGTATAAGGTACTATCTAGCATTGAAATTAAATTAAGTTGATATAGGTTAGGGGTTGAGAAACTAGTGTAATCGAATCACTCGCAAAAAGAAGGCACCTATAGTATAATGAGTAATAACGTAAATAAGTTGTATAAACCAGTGCTTCTCATCCTTTTTGGTTAAAGGGCCCCCTAAGTTTAATATACAACTGTCAAGGGACCCCTCAATCAGAATCATTAATTATTTTTTTCTTAATGATATACTAAGTTTGCATGCGCTATTTCACACAAATAAATTATTAAAATGTAAAGCAAATAAATGTTTTTTAATGTATTTTTGAAACATGCAATATTATAGTTGTATAAAACTTAAAACATGTATAAACACAAAAGAATTGGTAATAACTATAAAGCTAGATGTATCTGTTTCAGGAATTCTTATGTTACTAGTTGAAGTGGAAGTATCTGATTTTATATTCCCTTTCAACCACTTTTCTATTTTAAACTTAAAATAATATTTAACACCACACGTCCACACGATACCCACTATAGCGAGCAAAGATTCGCGACTGTACGACTATACGACTGTACTGCTAAGTCACTAAGGCATTACAATGTAATCTATAATGATATCATAATTTTCGATAGTTTAATAAATTATTATTATTGTTATTATACTTTAATCAGTAATCTAAAAACTCTAATATAAGATAAACTTTCCTGATGTAATAAGTAATGATTAATCATGTGGACGGTTATAATATAATGTATACGTTATAATGTTATATTTATATAATAACTAAATAATCGAAAATATTTTAAATTAAATAAATATTTCAAGGCCCCCCAGCCATATAGCCACGCAGCCCTCAGATTGAGAAGCACTGGTATAAACCACTTAATTCTCAAATCAAATGCCCCGAAAAGTCAGATACCTTAGAATGTTCCTCACTTAAATGCTCGTGTGTCTGCTTGTGCTCACATTTCTATATACTTACCGCCAAAACTATGAATATAATTATACTAACTTTAAGGTCTAGTAACGCCAGTGTCGGCCTGGGATCTAAAGGGCCCAGGAGGCAAATTATTCAAAGAGCCTCTCAAAAATACCAAATCTCAAAAAAATAATTTAAAAACGTTTTATAGATATATATATATAACATCGATCAACCATCACTGTACGTATTTCAACATAATCATAGATTCCAAAATTATCATATACCTAATTATATTATTACCACGGACTAAGATATTATGATTTTAGTATCATTAAAATAATAAAATGTATATTATATTATTATTATAAAATTATTTAGTAGACCCAAACGCAACCACTGGGCTATATATAGTAGGTACATTTTTGTAGATAATTTCATTTATTTCTTGAAAAATACGAGTCGGGGCCTCAGAGGCGATTGTCTCCTAGACGTCTGGGCCAGGCTGACATTGAGTAACGCCTATGGTAGATATGACATATTGAATGTTATTGAAGTATATTATTTTAAGTTTATTTAAACAATACCTTGTACTACGAGTTAACATTAGATTGGGTATAAAAAATATGGGTGATAAATTAATTCCAATTGTAGGTGATGGAATTGTTTATTTTTTACGTGGCATATGCATTAATTGGTACGCAAGGAAATCATTGAGATATTCGAATAATAGAAGTTAACTCGGTGATCATTGATTGAGTAATGAAAAATAATTTATTATTGGTGATCATCCTTATAGATTACCAATTGGCTATTCATGTTTGTAAGATTACGAGTATTTAATGAACACAGTTAAGGCGTAGATTGTCTAACTATCAAAGTGCAAGCAAATTGATTTTAACTTAAGATGTCTGACTTGTTAGATACTCAAACACGGTTTTCGACTTTGTATTTTTTACATAGCTCGGGATACGGCACGAAGCACTCAATCCACTGTAGGAATATGGCATATACATTTTTTAAACATATCTTTGGCATGGATAGAGCTGTGCGTTCCGTCTAGTTTAGAATACAATCAATAATTATTTCATCCACAATGTTTTTTTCACATTTTAGAATCATAAGGAAGTTAAATAATTATACTTGTTATTTGTTGGGTTTGTTTGGGAGAGCTATGATTTTTAAATATTATACTTAATATTGATATCAGGTTTAAAAATATGAATTGACATTTAAAATTTATATTTAAAGAAGTATTATTCTCAGTAAAATTATTTTTGTAGTTAAATAATTAAATAATACCAATCTAAATCTATACATTTAAGTAAAAATAGTTTGATTATTTCAACGAGAAACAGTCTAATTATAAGTGACCGAATATCAATTCTTATTCATATCAGAATAATTTTGATATTGATTTTATGTTAAACGGCTTTAGTTAGTTTTAATAAATATTGGTATTATTAAAACAAATTAAACTAGTATCAATCAAAATATCTTTACTATAACTGCATTTCTGTATTAAATATTGAAAATTTAAATACTCATTTTCTATATTCATTGTTTTTTTTATTGTTTCAGCAAGACATTATGAAGTGCTAAAAAGGAATGAGCACTATCAATTTCAAAACAGATGATTTATTAAATCAAACTTTTTGTATAAAACCGATAAAAAGATTAAGCTCATAACAAATATGGAATCTGCAAACAACATTCTTCCTAGAGAGGCAGACATACAAAAAGAGTATATTTTGAAAAAGTATAAGATAGGTTTTCCTAAGTGTGAACTGACATCTGTCCATAAAGATGAAATTCCTTGTGAAAAACCGAATTGTTTATATGACCTTCAAGCATTTCATGTGAATAAGGAACCAAAGTACAAGCTTCGACAAGCAAATACTTTTCCCGGATTGAAAAATTTAGGAGCAACTTGTTACATCAACAGTTTACTTCAACTGTGGTTTCACAATATAAATATTAGAAATGCAATATTAAATTGGGATCCCATGGATGATGAGGATGAAAAAGAAAATGAAACTCTTTTCATTGAAAATTCATATGAGCCGATGACTGTAATTGGTCATCTTCAATTAATATTTGCCCAAATGCAGTTTGGAATTCAGAAAACAATAAATCCTCAACCCTTCGTAAAATCGTTAAATATTGATGTTAATATTCAGGAGGATTCGGAAGAATTTCAAAATTATTTAGTAACATTTTGCCACGAGAAATTAAATTCACAATCAAATGTGTCTGTTAGAGAAATGATAAAAGACAATTTTTTTGGTGAATCTAACAGTGTAACTATATGTTCAAACTGTAAAACTAAATCAGTAACTAAATCACAATTTAGGGAAATTGAATTGTACATTAAATGCTATAAAACCGTAACTGACTGTTTACAAGCGTATTTTAAAAAAGAACAAATGACAGGAAAAGATAAATATGACTGTGAAAAATGTCAAAGTAAACAAAACGCTGTTCGTCAAATTGTATTAACTTCATTACCGAATTTAGTACATCTTAAACTCATGCGTTATGTATATGATAACAATTTGATGATAACAACAAAATTAAATACTGAAATTAGATGCCCGTACACTATAGACATGGGAAAGTATTTTGATGTATCGTGTGAATCATCAAAAGAGAAGCATGTGTATAGTTTATATGGAGCTATAATCCACAAAGGCAGAAATGCAAATGTTGGTCATTTCATTACACATATAAAAGATTTGACAACCGGACAATGGTATGAAATGGACGATGAAAATGTGAAAATGTTGAATACTTATGATTTCAATTTGGAAATTGAAAGCATATTTAAGGAATTAGCATCATTTAAATCTTTCAGCATTTTAACAAACGAGTACAAAACGAATAATGCATACATGTTGGTGTACATAAGAGCTTCCATAGTAATGAAATTAAAAGCCGAATCATCTAACTTCACATTATCACCACGACTGACTGAGTTAATTAAGACCCTAAACAGTTATTATGAAGATAGTTTTTCATATGAAATGGAAAATATAGAATCTGCACAATTCATATCGAATTTAGTTGAAGAAATTAAATGTAATGGAGTAAAAAAAGATGAAGGCGATGCTATTTCGTTTCCCTGGCTAACATCATTGGCGGACACAAGACCTCCTGAGGAAGTTTTTGAAATAAACAACTTATCCATAGTATGTCCACATAACAAACTGAATCCTAATGCATTACACATAACCAAATACATTGGAACAGAACTGGCTGACAAACTGTATGATTTGTATCAAGGGGGTCCAAGACTTAGGTTAAATTCATCATTATGTGATTTATGTGTTAGAAATAGATCTGCCTTAGTATGCATGAGGAAATTAACTGATGGACATAAATATCTCATATCTGACATTCAAGAAGGTTACTCCATAAATAATAATAAAAATGACAAAAACAATGAACAAACTTTTTTTTGGTTAGGAATAAAATCGTCTCAATGTTGGCAGGTAAAATTTTTGAAGATGTTTGATAATTTTCTAAAACGTCACAAAATACTTCCTAATGCAACTTTGCCAATAAACAAAGAATTATTAGGTGCCACTTGTACATCATTAATAGGAATTTTAGATGAAACATTTTTCAATCTAGGTATAGAAAATAATAATATTGAAACAGATGACGACACGGAAAGAATATTATTTGAACCTGATTATAATATTAGTCTGTACAAATTTAAAGAAGAAGTTATGAGTGACTACTTTGAAAACTTAGAAACTGAACGCACTCGCATAATGTTCGATTTCAATGACAACCTGAATAGATATACAGACAATGTTTTTTATATAGAAAATACAGGTAATGAGCGATGGACATTAAATGAAGATATAACATGCCCACACGGTAACTTATGTATAGCTGACGAGACAAGGATATTAGTTCCAAAAAAAGTGAAAAATATTTTGCTACGTTACTTTCCTAAAGTAGAACTTTTTGCTAAAAATACCAAACCATGTAGACTGTGTAAGGCATTTTATAAAAATGTATTCAATCCGAGAATGATAAATTTTATGAGTGGTACTTTACAGAGGAAACATGTATATACTTTAATATGTGATGATACAAGACCTAATTCCACGGAAGAAAATTGTCCATATTTTTGCATTACCAAGGACTTTCTTGAATCTTGGCAAAGATTTACTGCCAGACCTCGTGAAGAACCCAAGCCCCTAATGATTAATAACAAATCCCTCCTTTGCCAAGATCACAATGAATTGCTTTTCAAACCAACATCTAATTTTGTCACTACAGATCAGAGTGTATCAGTGATAATAACCAAAGAAGAATGGTTATATCTGCTAGATTTTTACCAAGCTGATTGTGGAGTATTTGTGTATTTTGATAAAAATGGAATATTTCAAAAGTCCATACCAAAAGTCTGTGGGATATGCAAAAAAAAAACACTGGGCAAAGAAAGAAAGTTTGAGGATTACATAAACAAAAAAATATTTATTCAAGTAAACTCAAACCATTTCAAATTTTACGAAACGGACAGTGAGTTTGTGGGCAATTGTGCGAAGAAATTTAAACAAGATGTTGAATCGACAAATAACGCCAGTGCAGTAGCAGCAGTAGCAGTCTCTTCAATAAACATTGACAACAGAGCTACTGATTATGGAACCAGGAGAATAGGAAGACATATGCCACAGCAACTAAGTTTTATAATGTCATCGAATGATACAGTTTTCTTACTTAAAAATAAGATAGAAAAAGTATTCAATGTCTCGCCCGCTAATCAAATTTTAGAAACAGAATCAGGAAAACCATTAATTGAAAATGAAGCAACATTAAAAGATCTACAAATCTATCCTGGATCAGTGATAAAAGCAAAGTTTATCGATGCATGTTTAACCAAAAAAGTTGCTGTAAAAGAAGGTGAATTTGAAAGTAGTCCACATATGAATTGAACAACCCGACTATTAATTATACATTCAAAAAAAACAGTTTCAATAATTGTTAGTGACTGATTGAATTGTTACTATTATATTTATTTAGAAAACTCTTTTTTAAGATGTCCATGCATCAAGTTTGTATTATATTTTTAATTATTAAGTTTGAAATTATAAAACCATTAATACTATTATGTTAAGGTCAATTTTCAAAATGTTGTAGTGTTGTATCATCCTATAAATTTTTTTTATGTAAAATGATGCCAAAAATTTTTAAGTTTATATTTAATTTTAGGATTTTGAATATGTAAACAGCCACTCATGTATTATAAATAAAAATGTTTACTATATTTACTATATATATATTTGTTTCATGTTTGTTAGTGATATTGGGTAATACACAAGTAATTTTATTATTTTAGTTGTTGGTGGTTTTAAATATTAGCTACTATAATATTACCTACATTATTATTATATAATTTTAAAGTTAGAGTGAATTATAAACTATTAATTATGTGTATTTTATGTGATTTTATTGCATTAATTACATTTTTTTAGTATTATGACAATGTACATTACTATACAATACATCAAAATTAATTTACCTACAAACCTGTATATTATTATTTATTTCCCGAAACAGTAATTTTGGTGGAATAATCACAAATGCCCAAATGGTATAATACTATGTACATTAAACAGACCACATTTTGGGTCGATTCACTCAAACAGTCTGTGCCGTCGGTCTATAAGTCCGTTTTTCACAATGGACTGTATAATATTATGCATTGTTAAAAAAAAAATCTAATAAGTAACAGTAAATTACAATATAGAATATATATTATTACATATTTACATTGTTGAATTGTTCCAATATTAGATATGTGATTGAAAATAATGGCTACAGCTCACCACTAAGGATGGGAATAGAGCCTGCGCATTCCTAAAGCTGACCAGGGACGACCTGGCCAGCCAGGATACCGGAAAGTTCCCGGTGGCCTAACGTATTGGGACTTTTCCCCTGGGCTGGCGGATGCATGAAATAATTTTTTTTTTTTTTAATTAGTATTTATTTATCTATAATATATATGATAAAATATATATTCTAGTCGCTTTATTCTTATTTTAGATTCTGAGCAGATCGAGGACGTTAGTGGTTTTACAATGGTGTTTTTTTTTTTTTATACAAAATGTTTACCTACTAGGAGTTCTTCGAATTCAGCATAATATAGAATCTTATCTTTTAGCAAATTGGATCAAGATGGTACTTTAGAGATGTTATTTTTCGATTTTCTCAATAAATATTTTATGCCATGGGAAAAACCACCGTCAAATTGCGAAAAACCACTAAAAACGGAATTTTAATTTCTCACGCTTTTTATCACCATAGAAACAAATAAAAAATAAATAAAAAACAATTTTAGTTATTTTGTTGAAATTTTTAATATTAAATAACTTACAGGCTATAATAAATAATAACATTATAAAATATCCAGACTGACAAACTGTTTCCGCTCAGTATCGTTTTTCGTATACAATGATTTTAAATCATTGAATATTCAAATTTAATACAATCCACTATACTACACCATTTTGATTTAGCGATGCAATTTCAGCGACTTTTCAGACCAATTGACATTAACACTGCCATAGGTAAGTGCTATTTGAATATTTTTTTCTTACCTATTCGGTACCTATTTAAACAGGCAAATAATACATAGGTTATCATATAATATTATATTATTATAGTTTACATACACATCTAGATAAGTACTGTAAATTAACATAATATTATTTATCGATTAAGTTAATTTGTTCCTAATAACTTGGTGGGCCCCACTAAATTTTGGTAAAATCCAGTTCAACGGGGTTTGGGCTGGTAGAATGTTCTTTTAAAGCAGTGTGGGACGGTATTTACCAATCCTACACTAAGCAGAAGTCTGAACGGTTACTTATGTTTCATGCTTAAAATTTTAATCGATAAAGATAACATTTTCTAATTTTTTATTAGTAATCTGAAGTATATTTATGTGTTTATGACACTGGTGAAATTATAATTTTGATATATTTTTTAGATTTTTTACACTATAGGTAATATAAAACTATTAGAGTTCTTTTGGCGCGAGTGGCACAGCCCCAGCGATACGATGCAAACTCAATTTTACAATATTTATAATATTACATGTTATAAATTATATTTTATATTACGAGAGAAGTAACCCGTGTCCAGCCCAAAATAATGACCTATTTGATATATCGATGCTGCACGATCACGACCGTCGGCAACGTTATTTAGTACTATTAGCAAGGCTGGGCACTAACGAGTTAAAAGTTAAAATTAAGTTAATTAACTCGTTAATTTTTTTACAAATTAACTTTTAACTTAATAAGTTACTTTTTTTTTAGGATTAACGTGTTAACTTTAAGTTAATTTTATTTAAAAGTATCTAAATTAAGTTAATTTTAGTGCAGAGAATAATGCGAATTATTAATGAGGTTTTTAGTATATTTATAATTTACTATTTTAATATAAATTTCCTGTAGACGAAAATAATATGAAAAATAACTTTAATAGTCATTATATGGGCTATATAATATCTACCTACACGCTTATCATTATAAATTGTATTAATAATATTTTCAAAGATAGGTCATACACAGAGGCGATTTTTTTCGGCCCGGGAAATATGGATCAAACCGGCCCTGCACCGAAATTTTTTTACGGTAGGAACATGAAATTTTGACCGAATGTTTATATTATAGCATTTTCTATACATCATAATATTTTGACTTATTTTGAGCTATTTAAGGTACGTTTTCAGTTCATTTTCAACTTATGAGGAACCCTCAATTATATTTTCAAACCTTTGCTATAAAATTGTACTAACTTTTAAGTTTTAAATATAAAATAATTTGCTTAATTTTGTACTTTTGACAAATTTTGTGGCAAGATATATGCATTTTTAAATTGTAACATTTTACAAATTCTTGAGTCATAAGTGTCCATGACATGCATAAAAATTGAAATATCATAAAAAAAGCCAAAGATAATGTTTTATAACGTTAAATTTTACATTAGGTAAATTCAATCTAATAGGTACTAAAGCTAATATTAAAAGGCTGAATACAAATTTACTACCTACGTTGCGCGTGGACCAGAGAGAGAAAACAGACAGTGCACTGTGCATGCTCAACATTCTTACAAATAACCCATTGTTCCAAAAACTACAAAATATTTGATCTAAATTATAAAATACAAAATACTTTAATTTATTCTTTACTACAAAAATGTTTAGTTCAATAATAATAGTATTATGGTATAATAATATAATGAGTTATAATCAACACATTTAAGGGGTAACCAGGACTTTTATGCACAAATAAAAATAAATTAAAAATTATGGTACCTTAATTATTTAAATATTTAAGCTCAGACTTCATAAATATGCAATAATTAAATAATTTTTTTTAACATTATGAATTTCCCATATGTTTTCTATTTCTATTTATAATAAAATTGTATACATTCTCTATAATCAAAACAGTATTCTTCAATATATAATTCAAAGTTGTTAACTTGTAACTAATAATATGATACAGTTTAGTCTTACTAAATAAATAACATAAAAAAATTAATAATGTATTTATAGTTTTAAATTTTAATATAAAAACATAAATTTCAATTAACATGTTGACTGCGTATGTCTTTTGCAGTTCCCGCCCAGTGCGTATGTTACTTTTTTCGTCAAATTTAATTTTGGTACTAAGAAAAAAGTTTTTATATGTGTTCAATAACACATGTTAATCATTTTTTTCAACTTTCAGCTTATGAACTTTCATGACGCCAATTGCCGTCGTTAGCGTCACTGAATTTTTTTTCAACAGTGCGCATGGACGCCAATTGGCGTCTTTGTTATTTTAATTGAATTTTTTTAGAAATGCAACGGAAATCTATAAAATTAAATTAAAAATTTTCAAGTATAACAAAAATTATAAATAAAATAAAAATAAAAAAAATACAATGTATTATGTATAAAACATGAAAAATTATATGAATAAAATTAATTTTTGTTTATTTTTACTTATTAGTTATGTGAAAACTTAAAATTAAAAAAAATACAATTTATTGCGCATGAAATTTTTTAAAACACGTTGTAATACACAAGCTTGGTTTTTTAGGGCAATTTTTTAGGGCGTCACAGTAGTAGGTACTATCTTTTCTGTTATACCATATTTGTAGCACAGCTGACATCTTTTTCGGCGTAGGTAATAGTTTACTTAGAACAATAATGCGAAAATCATATAAACTTGTTGAACCGATATTATATTGATTATATAAATTGTATGAGTTCAAAAGTAGCATTTGTATAATATGTATACCTAGATTTTTGTACCACCCGATTGTTCTTCTTGTGAAAGGGTAATAGCTAATCATCTGGTCCTGTCTGTCAATTCCACTCATAAACTTATTATAATGTTTAATTGGTAATGGTTTGAGAGTTTCTCTACCTTTACGATTAGTGGTTGGCACCATATCATTCTGAAACTCCGATGAAATGTAAGTCACCTCCCTTTTGTCTTTCCACTTTCCTATCATAACATTGTTAGAATATTTTGGAACTGTTTCCCCAACTTTCAGTTTAGCATTTACGACATATTTCGAATTATTAATTACTCTATTCGCCCTCAACGTGCCGGTACAATAAGTATGTTTTTCGACCAGTTTTTGCGCCAAATCATAACTAGGTATTGTAAAAATTGTCCATGAAAATCGAGTGACCTGTGTTTAGTTTTTCTTCCATCAGGTGTAAAACAACATTTGCTGCATGCCCTTTTCCACCCAAATCATCAGTAGCCCCAGTATATAAGGCAAATTTTAATATAATACCATTAGGCTCAGTAAGCATGTATAATTTCATGCTGTACTTATGACGTTTATTCTGGATAAACTGCCTGAATAAAAGGCGTCCTCGCCATAGTATCATCGACTCGACTAAAGAGAGCTCTTTACCGGGGTAATAAACATTACTCATTTTTATCATTAAAATAATTAATCAAAGGCAGTGCCGCAACTACACCAATTTGGGCCCGTGTGTAAATAAAATGAATGACCCCCTCTCATTCTTTAAAATTAAAAAATTAATTTTTCCAAATTTGAAAACATACTTTGGAATTT
>NC_042493.1:41948450-41949938 GCF_005508785.2 Acyrthosiphon pisum | reverse complement strand
AATGGGAATTTTTACGCAAAATCTGTTTTCGAAAAAATTGATTTTGGTTTTTGGTGCAACTCTTAAACAGATGACCGTAGGTACATGAAATTTTGACTGAATGTTTATATTAGCATTTTTTATACACCATAACATTTTCCAAATATTTTAACTTATTTTGAGCACAAAACGGACATTTACATTTTCCATTTTTTTAGTTTTTTTTCTATAAATATCGATAAAATTTTGTTTGTTGGTTAAAAAAGCTTGAAATTTTAATAGAAGGCTCCTAGTATATTGTTTCAAAGGCAGATGAAAAAAATTAAAAATCCATAGCCACAATTTTTTTTATCAGCACTTAAAGTTCAAATATTGACAAAATACGTAAAAATGACGAAAATTTCCAAATTATTTTGAGTTAGAAATTTTTCTTTTAAAATCTAAGATTTGAAAATGTAATACAAGATCATTCATAAGTTTGTCTATCTTTATCAAAAAAAAATATCTTCAAGCAAATCAAATTAAATTTTTATGAGCGTTTGAATTTCATATTTTTACAAGATTGGATATTCACTCCATTTCTCACATAGCGGATTTTGTTATTTCGTTGTAATTAAAAAACGAATAACTGTAGATACATGACAATTTCACTGAATGTTCATATTTTCATTTCCTATACACGATACAATTTTGAAAATAATTTGACTTTTTTTGAGCTGTATGTTTACGGACATTGTCAGTTTTCAATTTTTTTAGTTTTTTTTCTATAAATATCAATAAAAATTTATTTGTTGTGTAAAAAAGCATGAAAATGTAATGCAAGGCTCCTGATATATTGTTACAATAGCAGTTGAAAAATAATGAAATACATATGCACAATTTTTTTCATAAGCATTTAGTCTGAATTTTGATAAAATTCAATAATTATTTTGTAATCAAAAATGTATAAAATGTTCAACTTTTATAGCTAAGGATTAAAAATTTAAAACAAGGTTCCACGTAAATAGGTTATATATAAATTACTTTATTCACAATAATATCATCAAATATACTTAGTAATATCATAGGCTGTTTGACCGTTTTCGCTCAGAATCGTTTTTCTAATACAATGATATATCATTGAATTCAAATTTAACACCATCCATTACAGTGACCCACTTATAACCTACTGTACAGCAGAGCGACATCCACTTACCCACCTTTTTAGTCTTATTTTTCTATTTTTAATTTCGGTTATACAACTTATACAGGCTGCAAAAGAAACGTTGATGTATGATAATGTTGTATAGTTGTGTACTTGTGTACAAAATAAAACCGATCTATTGTTCAATTTTTATTAGTAACTATTATTATAACAAAATGGTTTTATTTTTTTCTTTCCATATAATATTTTAAAATGTTTATCTTTGGGCCCCCCCATTATGGGTTGGGGGCCCTGGGCCCGTGTGTTTGACACACGCAACACACCCGGTTATTGCGGCACTGATCAAAGGTCTTATTTTAAAAAGT
>NC_042493.1:41944353-41948400 GCF_005508785.2 Acyrthosiphon pisum | reverse complement strand
AAAAAGATGATGTTTTTTGCAATAGTCATTTATTCAACTTAATTGTATTGTTCCTGTATGTATAACGAGACCAATAAATGTTAACATTTCTTCTAAAGTCACTGGTTTCCATAGTGATATACGACTTCTTGGATTCGCAGCAAGCATAAGAAATTCATACTCAGCATATTTATTAGTTTCATTCACCAATAAATTCAAAAATGTGTCATCCAAAAAAAATCATACAGAGTTCCTTCTCCTGGTATAGGCACAAGAAGCTGTTTTTGTTTAGTAAATGGAAATTGTTGCAAATTTGGATTATCTTGCCAAACAATTTGAGGGGGTTGAGTAACAAAGTTAGAAACATCATCGAAACTAGGCACTACAACTTCATCTTCATCTTCGCTTTTAGATGAGTTTTCGTCACATAAAATCCCTACACTACATTCGCTATCAGAATCATCAAAATCAAATACATTGTCTTCTTCATCCGAGTCTAATAGTAATTGAATTTCGCGTTCATTGGGGAATTTACCAACACAAGCCCTTTTAGGTCTCGATGGACCAGCCTGATCTTTATTCATGATAAGTAACAATATAATACCTACCAAAAAGAAAAATCAATTTCACACCTTCTGTTTGACATATCGTATAGCGAGAAATAAGAAAAAAACTTACCAGAATTGCAGGCGACGTCCACCACTGACGATAAACAAATCGAAAATAATATTTATACGTTGTTTATTTGTCGATAAAGTCGAGAATTATAATACACGTCATGTCAATAATAATATTACATAACAATAGTATACTAAAAATAACATAAAAGAACGGCTCCTATATGGTCATACGTCCAAACGGCGTACAGATACATATTTTAAAATATGCGTTTAATCACGCTAAATAATAATAAAACAACATTCAGCCTCGCGTAGCGAGTAATACACTATATACTTTTAATATATACTGGACTCCATATGGCGTCAAACGCGTTGCTGAATGATACTTAAGACGCCAATTGGCGTCAGTACGCAGTCAACGTGTTAATTCTAAAAGTATCAAATCTTTTATATATCAAACTACCATAACCCTGTTTATTTATATAAATATAATATAATACTTAGTGTTTTTTAACCACAAAATTATTTGTAGCAAGCTTAAATACAAATTATATTATAACTATAAAGGTATATTGTGTATATGAAAAGTACCATTATTTTTAAAATTTTACCAATATTTTGAGATTTCAACCTTACAAAACTAAAAAATTAATACTATATTAAATAGATACATCTATTAAAATTTGAAATATTATGCTGTGATCTTCTTCTAACCATAATTTGTGATCATATATACTGAATGCTAATTATCCTTTTCAACTCGAATTGATAAGTAACGATGTCTTGAATTTGTGAAACTGTGAATCATATAAATACAATTATATAAAATATGGTTTAAACGTAATATTCTAAAATATTAAACACATGAAAATTTTCATAGATATTTGTTAATTGTTTTTAGTTTTTAGTTTTATTCAATTAAAAAAAAATTTTTTTTTAATTTCACCACCAAACTGTTTTGCACAACAATTGATATAATATACAAATTAAAACATAATACCTATAAAAATATTTATGTACCTAGTTTGAAAAAGACTTCAAACAGAGTTCAAAATTTAAGTTTTGTTATATATTTGTTCCTTATTCTGGCTCAACTGCTTAACTAATATATAACTATAGGAGATGGTAGAATTGCGCTCGTTGTAGAACCTAGAACGGTTAAATTGCAATCTATCCAGAAAAAAATATAAGTCAGATTGCACATGGTTTGAATTAAAAAACCCAATCAATATTTACAAATGCCTAATGGTTTTTGTTAAACAAATATAACATAAATTAGTTAAAAATAATTTGATACTAGTATTTTAATATATATTATATTTAATTTAAAATATAAAATATTTTATATTAATAATCTTTGACAACTTTTCAAATATAATATTGTGTTGTTTGTAGTATAAGTATGTCTCTAATGATTGTCATGAAATTTATAAAAACTTTGGCAAGTTTTAATATTTTTAAGTTTAAGAAACATTTGGAATAGGTATCAGAGACGGTGCAACTGGGCCCTAAGTCTATAATGTAATGCCAATCACTTTAAAAATATGAAAAATTAGATAAATTAGTAACTATACTTTTTTACAACGAATCATCTAAAAAAAAACATAAACCATCTCAAACATAAAATGTTATATTACCTTATTTATTTACTTGAGATTGGAGTAGTTGCCATCTACTAGGAGGCCAGATTATAACTGAAACCTTAGCAACAACAAGTCCTTTAGAAATTGGACCAAAACTAGTAGAATCATATGAGTGGCCTTTGTGATCACCTTCAATCCAATAATATCCTCTAGGAATAAAGTTTCGTATCTTTGAAGTATTATTCTTTTTTTTTGATACCACGACGTCACCTTCAACACCAATTACACGCTTAATAATTGTTTCGTTTGGATTTCTAGGTGATATGGCTACAATAATATCACCGCGCTTAATAGAATCAAATCGCACTGGAATATACGATAGGAACACAAAGTCCACTGTGGTATTTGGATTGAACGTTGGTTGCATAGAAATTCCATCAACTCTGGCCACGGAGCCGAACGTGTCAATTACTGTGCGTCCAATAGCCACGCCAAATAAAAGATTTTTTACTCGACACCAAACTCCCATTTGAATTAAAGCGATTGACTGGGTCTGAAATAGTGAACAATATTTAATATGGACGGGTATTTAACTGTGAACAGTTGAGACAATTGAAAACCAAAATCAAGTCAAACTTGCAGATTAATATATTCTGTACTTACACAAACCGGCAATCGACGAATCAAAGACGGGTCATTTTCATTAATCCACAATCAGAACTTCGAAATAACTTTTCCTTTTGACCGGTGACCAGTGTTCAGAAATTCGTGATTATTATTATTATGCGTTTGATCGAGATAAAGAATCATGCGTTTGCTTATCAAAAATGATAAACGGAAATCACTGATATCAGCACTATCACTACGAGACATTTAAGATATTGTAGCTTTTGCCAAATACTCCATACATATCATAATATTGTATAAATGTAGTATTATTTTGCTTTTGCTTTTTGTGCGTACCTACCTGTAAATATTTACTATTTTACCATTTAGTAAAAAAGAAATATATTATAGTCTTATAATAGGCATAACTGCACAAGTGTCAAACGTTATTTAATTATATAATATGTTGCATTGCAGCTGGATGTACTCGATGATAGTAATTTAGGTAGGTATTATTGTTCTGTGGTATTATGGACCTAAAGTACTTTTTACTAACACTGTGTAGATTTAAAACGCTTACAATACATTTAATTGTGTAACAAATTTGTCAGTACTTACTCATAGACATAATATACTAGCTGAAACTCGTCAGATTTATAAATCAGTTTTAAGCAAAATGTGTGCTTACTAACTATACAGCTTTACCCACAAACCTAAAATGTGTACTAGAACATAGGTGATAGACACCTAAGAACTTAATACAAATTAATGAACTTTGGGCATTAATGCATAAGAAAAACATATCTTATAATTAGCTAACCATTATAACTATTTAAGTTACAATTTTAATGATTGGTACAATCCATAATTGAATCAAAGATTTTCAATGATGTTCAATTTTATATTATAGTCACTAATCATTATCATATTAATATTTACAAAGAAATCAAAAATATTTTTATACAAATCAAAAAAAAAAAATGTATTAAATACCAAACAATATAATATATATAAGTAAAAATTTTAATATTTTAATTTTGAATAAATGCACAACAAAACATAGTAAAAAATAAAAGATTTTGTAAATATAAGTTAGTAGAAACCTTAAAACTTTTAATTAAATTCAATGTAAAATTATAGGTATTAAGATTACATACGTATAAAATAAAATGTGGGTAATTTATTTTGACTAAAATTATACATAAAATATGTCCTAAAACCTTTTAAAAATATTCAATTTTTTAAAATACCAGTAACAA
>NC_042493.1:41940986-41944153 GCF_005508785.2 Acyrthosiphon pisum | reverse complement strand
ATATGGTTTAAAAATTATTAAATTCTTTAAACAATATATAAAGTTTGTCTTGTATTTCATCTTGATTCTCATCATATTCATTTTGCCACAATTTATTTGTTTCATTATCAACTAACAAATCATCTTCGTCAAGTGTTTTTATTATATTTTCAACCTCTATAGTACCTCCAAAATCATCTGATCAAAAAAAAATTCTATAAATACCTATAAGATACTTATAAATTAAATATATTTGAATAAAATAAAATTATTTTACCTGTATCTGTAAAATCATTCATAAAAAAATGATTTGGTTCATATAACTGATTTTCAATAAAACTAAATTCTATTAATGAATTGTCTTCTCTTTTTATAATATGTTCATCTCTAGAAAGTATAAACATAAATTTACATACATAATAAAAATACATATATATATAACTAACTCTAGAACTTTTACAAATTAAGTCTTGAGATGCTGCCCGTGTGTTAATTGTCTACGTTTTACAAACGTACATCATAGCAAATTTTTGTTCAGTAGCTTAAATAGTGTTCTATTAGTTTTGATATTCAAGTGAATTGACCTATTATAATACTTATAGGTAAGAAGATTAATCTGTGATTAAGCATCGTCAATAGTTGGATATTTCAATTTATAAGCAAAAAATGAGTATGTGAAATATCACAAATTAAAAATGCTCATATCTTTCTTAAAAATTAAAATATTGAATAAAAGCCAACGTTAAGCGCAGATAATGTTCTTACCTAAAAGTTTGATAATAGGTAAATTCTCTCTAATATCAAAACTAACAGCACACTATTGAAACTTGAGAATAACATTTTGCTATGTCGTAAATGTGTAAGACGTAGACAACAAATGTATGGGTCCTCTTTAAGCAAAAATTACATACATTTAATTAAAATGTTGACATACTTCAGTTATCTACCAATAGTTTCTTAATATTATAATATAAAAAAATTGAAAACTAAATAGTTGATTGTATAATTAAACATTTTATCAATTTATGTAACAATTAAAGCTTTACAATATTAAGGTGCCCACTGTCCACCTAATAAGAATTAAATACCTACTACTTAAATTTTTCTATAACTTAGTATAAATAATATTTAACCTATCAGCTATACAGCTGTATAATATATTACACTGTAGAATTATTAATTTTAGAACTAAATAAGTAGAAAGAAATAAAATAAAAATATTATCTAAGTTGCAACAAATTTTTAGTGGTAAATTAAGTACTTAACATCGATATATCATATTATAACAAATCTAATAAATAGGTTTATAAATTGACTTATATTCAATTAAAATTTAAAATTACCTCTTGTAATCTTAATAATAATATTCTATTCACCAACCCATATACTATAATGATACTAATTATACATTTTCAATAATCTAAATAAATAAGAAATATATACCTAATTTATTGAGGGTTAAATTAAATTCCTCTTTTTAACATTTCTTACTAAACCCACGAATACATATTATTTAATATAAAATGTCATACTTGATCAATTCTATTTTATTCGGCAATAGATTTTCTTTATTGTTTGTCCACGAATATAACTTATTATTCTGAACATTATTTGGTATGCATTTAGTAGTTAACTGCAACAGTGGAACAGCTTCTTTTAATTGAGACCGCATAAAATTTTTATTTTCCCAAAATATTTTGTTAGTTGATAATGGTTTTTTAATAGTTAGAGGTCTTCTTTGTTTCAGTTTCTTCGATGAAATCCATGATTTATTTGTGTTATATTTAAATGTGCAAACTGAGGATCTGGTTTTAAGGATTTTTGAACTTGAGAACTTTTTTTTAAATGTATCTTCATGAGATAGCCTTGTAAAAAGTTGAGAAGTTAATTTCTATAAAAAAAAAAATATATATATATATATAATTTATTTGTTGTTACTTTACACATAAATAAACACATTAATATAAATATAATCAGTATTTTTCATTTGAGAAGTTGATCGATCTAT
Organism: Acyrthosiphon pisum; assembly: GCF_005508785.2. Classification (NCBI taxonomy): domain Eukaryota; kingdom Metazoa; phylum Arthropoda; class Insecta; order Hemiptera; family Aphididae; genus Acyrthosiphon; species Acyrthosiphon pisum. Next base: position 41,942,166 of record NC_042493.1, on the reverse strand, counting down.
TGAACTAATTTATCCAATAAATATTTAATTATTATTAATAAATTCAGTAAATATTATGAAATGTTTTTTTTTTAAATAGTTATAGAAATTACATTATTAAAATTATTTTTATTAGTTTAGTAAATTAATTATTTAATATGAATCTATGGTATTAATAGAATGGTAGGATAAAATTATCAAAGCAAATAATAATAAATAATAATATATCTGCATTGTATAATTAGATCTAAGATAAGAACATAGCCATATAGCTAATTTTTTTTCACTCAAATTAAGATAATATAAAAAAAAGTAAGTTGTTTTTTCTAATTATGTCAAGTTGAAAATTAACAGCTAAACCAATCAAGTTATCTTTGTAAAGAAAAAAGAATATTTTTAATTAATAACAAAAAATTCATACTTAAAAAATAACTAAATAATGATATTTTTCCAAGTTTGTAATCATGTATATTAGAGGCATAGCAGGAGTTTACAATAAAATACAAGGAAAGAGTAGTTGACTCTCCAGAAAAATCTCCCCCTCACATGTAATTAATATGGAAATATAGAGGTGAATGATCAATTGTTTTTATACCTATAATGTTGTGTTAATATTTTGTTCTCTGGTATTTGAAAATATAAGTTTTATAAAAAGTACTTAAATATTAAGGATGTATCCATTGAACTATTATGAAAATAAATAAATTAAATATTAAATATTATGAACTATTATATTTATAAATTATAACATTATCTTATATAATGAGATATTAATTACCTAACAAGTTAAATTTTAATCATTTACTCATTAATGCCAATCACTGTAGATTACCATCATGTATGATACATTGATATGTAAAATTTAAGTTCTGAGCGGAGACAGTTTGTCAGTATGGATATTTTATATTATATTTATATTGTTATTACTTATTATTAATACGGTAACCGGTAAGTTGAATTAATTTTATAAAAATACAACAAAATAACTATAATCGTTATTGTTGGTTATTTAATATGTAATTTTGTCAGCTCAACATTTTACACATTTTTAACTACAAAATCATTTTAAAATTTAAAATTTGATAAATTTTGTCCAAAATTGAACTTTAAGAGGGCTCTAGTCGATGAAAAAAAGTGACTTTTAGACCAATAAGCTAGACAAAACTGAAAGAATTTGGTTTGACAGATTTTAATTTTGAAA
>NC_042493.1:41935171-41940936 GCF_005508785.2 Acyrthosiphon pisum | reverse complement strand
TGATCAATCATAATCCGTTTTCAAAATTAAAATCTGTCAAACCAAATCCTTCCAGTTTTGTCTAGTTTATTGGTTTAAAGTCACTTTTTTTCATTGGCTAGAGCCCCCTCCAACCCCCTTAAGGTTTATTTTATGATACGGAATTTAAATATATTGAAAAACATCATAACAAACAAAATTAATGTTTAGATTGGTCAAATCTACATTAGCTTTGATTTTTGACAAAACCTGCTGCAGCCCCCTTAAATACTTTTAAAAAAAATTGTGCCAATGTATTTTTAACATTTTTGAATTACTAATGTAACAATATATTAGGAGCCTTGTATTAAATTTTCAAGCTTTTTGACCAAATGAATAAGATTTTATCGACATTTATTGAAAAAAAAACTGGAAACTAAATATATTTGTTAACAGCTCAAACAAGACATTTTATCGTGTATAGAACATTTTAATATAAACATTTAGTAAAATTTTCATCTACCTACATTTTTTAGATTTGGTCATTTGTTTTAGAGTTATATCAAAAAGCTAAAATTGATTTTGTCGAAAACCAAAGTTGCATAAAAGTTCCCATCTTCCCTTAGTTTGTATTTTGTTTTTCCCTGGGCTTTTGAAAACAATTGAGAATTGACCTCCCGTATGCACTAACTAGATTCACCTTCCCAACAAAACTGTTGAAGAAAATCGAAGCAGTTTTACTACCTCAAATGTTGATGACAGACACAAAATAAAAAACACACACATCATTGCAAATTCAATACATACATCGCTCCACTCAGAATCTAAAATACTTTTATTATTAAATATTTTGTTAGTTATTATAAATTATAGTAAAAGTAATAAATTATTTTTAAATTATTTTTTATATGCATACTCATTACCTGTTTTCCATAAAAAAGTGTTGTGTTCAATTTCATTATTGGTTTCGTGTCTTCTGTTTTATCATAAGCGATTATTTTTTCTGAAGTTTTAGTTTTTGTGACTTTATTATTTCCAGGAGAACTGTTAGTTTTACTCAATTTACATATAGCAGGCTGTAATTGTTTTCTACTATAATCTAAAATTTTAGAATTATCCTTTAATCTCAAATACAATGAGTTTAATGATCCTAAACTACAATCAGAGTCGTATTCATCTGATTCGAGACAAATATTGTCATTTTGAGATTTAGTATCGTTTAAATGATTAATGTTAGCATCTTTATCATTTTTTGGTTCAGGTATTGGGACTCCATTATTTTCAGAAGCACTGTCTGTTTCATTAAAATTACAAACAGTAGGCTGTAATTGTTGTATACTCACTCTAATAGTTTTATTTAAATTTTGAATTTTAGAATTATCCTTTAACCTTAAATACAAAGAATTTAATGATCCCAAACTGCAATCAGAGTCGTATTCATCTGATTTGAAGCAAATGTTGTCATTTTGAGATTGATTTTCATTTGAATAATTAATGTAAGCATGTTTATAATCTTTCAATTCAGGTGACGGGACTATACTTGTCATATTTTGTTTATTGATTTCGGAGTTGACGTTTAATAATTGATGCGTAATGTTCATCAAACATTTTTCAGCTGGATAGTATTCACTTGATGTATTTTCCATCGCTTAACTTGAAAAAAATATATAATAATTAGATACCCTTCTATTATAGATTGACATAAAAACTTGGTTTTATTGCAATGCGTAAGCCTAATTTTATAATAGTTTAGTAATCAAGTAGCTATATGTTTATATTATTTTACAGGAGTAAATAAAGGTTCAAAACCTAGCTAAAAACCATAAAAAGAATCACAAAATTCCAACAAATTTGCAATTCTAACTTCAGAAAAATAAAATCTAGGTTCAAATATAATATGCATATCCAAAATTATTATCATTTCTCTCTGGGGTACCTATATTTCGTCTTTCCAGCTTTGTTCTTCAAATCCTTTCATAATACCAAATTCCTCTGCAAATAATATCTTCAATTCAACCAACTAAATTCACGAGACTAATGTAATATAAGAACAATATTCCAACTTTCAACCTCCCCATTTAAACTAATCACTATTTTCTCTGGGTCTCATTGATACTAAATATTATCAAATTTAATATATTTTTTTGTTAATTATCTATACTATATATTATTGTATTTACTATGATGTTATTGTACTCAACAATTTTAAATATTTAACACTATGTTTAATTTGTTTTGTTGGGCAAGTTAGTACTGTATTAAAATAAAAGAAAGTAAATTATATGACACTAAAAGCTAGTCAATATTGTACTAAAAATTTCAAGTTCTCTGGACAACCCTCCACACGTGTGTACATATTGCTATAGTTAGCATATTTAAATATTTCAGTACTTATTTCATACATATTGCTATAGTTAGCATATTTAAATATTTCAGTACTTATTTCATACATAATTATAACATGCATCGTTAATTATTATAGTCTTATAATCTTTTATTATATACCTAAACCTATAGGTTTATTATTATTATAAATTGTTTTAAGAATAATTGTATATTTTAATTTTATAATTTTAAATTTGAGGCATAGGTGCACAAATATTTCATTTTTATTGGTTTTGAAAAAAAATTTCTTTTTTGACTAACAAAAATAAGAATTTAGAGGATTTGCTACCGACTCTTTTTAAGGAATTTAATTATAGAACATTTTCAAAGTGCGTTTGCATGTAAGTATAGTAAGTTATCATTAATATACGTATGAGTGACTGTAATGTAAAAGAAATATCGAAGCAATTTTTGTTTTTAATCTAAAAGTATCAATTTGTATTACTAACCTAATGGCTAGTTATTCAATAAAATTTCTAAAAATGTATTTAAATTTGTAAAGCTTACTTTAAATCAACTTTCTTACATTTTGAAATATTTTTTTTAGTTGGATATTATTAAAATTTTAAATTCTTAATTTTCAAAATTAAAAAGCTAACTTTGAAGAATTTAAAGGTTCAATATCAAAAGTAAATTTCAAAAAATCTTCATTACGAATTCAAATATGTTTTCAGAATTTTTATCCAATTAAAAGAATAGTTTATACACTTTACTACAATTTCAAAAAAAAAGTGGATGCCGTTCCGCTGTACGTAAGATGTCGACATAGGCATCTGGCTCATTGTAATGTACCTATGTGTTAAATTGTAGTTCAATGATATTATACAATTTTACACGAAAAACGATCCTGAGCAGCATACGGTTTATATTACTAAGTATAATTTATGACATATATTTTATATTGCAGTTAAAGTAATTTATTTGTAATTTTTTCAGAAAAAACTGCATTTAAAAATTTAATTGTGTGTATAAAATATAATAATAATATACCCACATTAAAAGCTTCAAATACCCACGAATAATGATTTAAATTACAAAAAAATAACTAAAATTGGTATTCTCCGTTTACATATCTAATTTTTTATAATCACGAACATAAGAACATTTACAAATCATTTTGTACCTATAGTTTAAAATGTATAACATTTTCAATTGTATAGGTAAGGCTTGAAAATCCAATACAACGTTCCCCATAAGTTATTGTACTTACAGAATACAGAAACCTTAAAACCTCGAAAATTCAAATGGACATTTTTTTTCTATAGATATTTTAAATTTTAATAAGATTCCTGGATATTTATATGACAAAAACAACTCTTGTTAGATATTCATAACATATTATTCGTATAGAGACTTCAAGGTTTTATTCATTATGTAATACGTATATGGTTTATTATTATTTACTCTGCAGTTAACATCAGGGGTCACCAATTAATATTTTTTAAGGACCACATTTAGAACATGGAAATTGTTGAAAATGAAATTGTCAAGGTGTTTAGATTCATTTTAAGCTATTTATACCACAAACGATTTTTTTTTAAAATAAAATTATTGAACAGTTGAACTAACTCTATAATGCATGGTACATGGTCTACATGTAATATACATGTAATATTTTATCAATTATTACGCTAAAGTTTAACGGAATTCTAATATTTAATAATGACCGTTTTTAAGGAGTTCAATATAGGCAATTTTGTAGGCTTTTGTGTCGTGTAAATTTGTGCGTGGTAAGCAAGGCTAGGGAAGTTTATGATTTTTTTTTTAACTCATTTAAGTTGAGTACTATTTCATTACTTTTTATTAAGTAAAAAAAAGTTAATTTTTTTATACAACGCTAGTGAAATTAATTTTTTTCCAATCCAAAACTAAATTATAGACTATAGTATTTATACTTAAATCTTTATACAGTATTTTCATATACGTTAGATTCGATTGACTTACATTTTTAACTTTAAAAAATTCACGGTAAATATTTTTTGACATGAAAACAAAATAGACCGAAATAGCGAATAGTGAAATAAAATAAAATTAAAAACAAAATAAATGAACTTAACTTACTTCTTAAAATGAAAAATTAATCCGTTCATTTCACGTTAATTAAAAAAGAAATTTAGAAAGTTAACAGTTAAGTTAATGAAAAGTCAAAAGTAACTATTTAAGTTAAAAATTTAAAATACAATTAACTTTTTAACTCGCTAATGCCCAGCCTTGGACTAGTGCCTAAGTAATCATTATAAGATTAACATGTTATTTATTTAGTCATTACTGAATTCTTTATGTGACTGTGTGTAAAAGAAAAATCGGAGCACTACAATAATAGGTATTAATTATTTTGAGTATTTGGTCAAAGTTCAAAAGTATCAATAGGTATTTATTTTTCCAATCATATTACCTAATGTAATCTATTTATCCGATAACATTTCTGAAAACATCGTCATTAAATTTACTCGTAAACGATTATTTTTACATTTTAGATTCTGAGCGGTTCATTGTAAAATAATGAGGTGTTTATTTTTTTTTGTCTGTGTGTCTGTCATCATCATTTGACACCAGTAATGCTTCAATTTTCTTCAACAATATCTTTTTATTGTTATTCTATGTTCAAATTTGGACGAAATTACACATACGATTTTAGTTATTTTTTATAATATATTAATTCAAATTACCGACTACCTACCGTATTAATAATAAGTAGGTACCTTATAACAATATAAATAATATAATATAAAATATCCTAGACCGACAAAACGTCTCCGCTCAGAATCGTTTTTCGTATACAAATTCGTATACAGCTTTTTAAATTTATTTTCTAACTTTAATATTATTAACATTTTAAAAATCTTAGTAAGTATTACCTAATTTATCAAAATTTAAAAATGCAATTTTGAAGGATTTAGCGTAGTTCAATTCAATAAAGTGGAAAAGTCGTTTACAAGTTAGCTTTATAAATTATGACGAATTCGAATAATATGTCTTCAGAATTTTTGACCGATCACTACGAGGATCACTAGGAATTATGATTATTGGTATCACCGGTACGTATAAATTGGTAGGTATGTGCAGTCCTGTAAAGAATACTTTTAAAAAGTACTTGAGTAGATACTCAAATACATTTTTTTTTAAGTATCTAAGATACTACTCAAATACTTTAATTGTAAAGTATTTCAAATACTACTCAAATACTTTTCAAATACTTTTGGTTTTTAAAGTGGGTTTCTAATTATCGTAATATAAACATATAGGTAGTAGGTAATCTAATAGTTATCTAATAGTTTTAAAGGGAATATTGTTATTCAAAATTCAATAACTTTTTTTAGAAATCTGGTTTTCATAAACCTTTGGACTTCGGCTAACACAGAAATACAGAATATTTAATAAAACTATTTATTCTATTATTTGTAGTTGACAAAAATATTTTT
>NC_042493.1:41923003-41934821 GCF_005508785.2 Acyrthosiphon pisum | reverse complement strand
TGTACGCATATTATTATTTCATGTTTTTATCGACATTGTGTTTTCCAAACGATAAAAAAACTAAATCAATAAGTACCAATCAAACAAGGATTAAGGAATATGATTTACTTACCTAGGTATATAGGAACTTCGGATATTGACAGGATAATATAATATAAGTACGATGTGTGTAATAATGCAAGGAATATGACGTAGAATATGAAAGGTTGGAATTGGTATGTAATCAATAAACAATATTTTGTAACTATTGCCGGAAAAAAAAAAACGTAAGACGAAGAACGAGAGACAGAATTATTTCGCAGCTTACGAACGTTCGATAGCAGCAAGACAAAGAAAGTGAAAAATGATTTGCGAATAATTAATTATTTCTTTCTTCTACATAATCGGACGACGGTCATGTGAGACCAAAAGTGCAGTGTGGCACACCCAATGATTATTGTAGTATAACTATTATTATTCCCACTGGTTTGGCGAAAATTAAATTATTAAAATAATTAAATTATTAAAATACCATATTTTGATAACATTTATACACAACGGACACAGTCGCTGATATCTATCTATCCGTGTCATAGCCCATAGGTGACAGTCGACGGACACCTTGCGAGTTGCAAAGAATATTTTAATGTTTTCTTTTACAACCATCGTTAAAATTGTGTTGCGACATAATATTATTATTATTTAATGCGTTATGAGTACGTCGTCGAATTAGTGACATGTTTTAGTACCTATCCTATTCCATTACATTTTTAGTTTTTTGCCTAATAAAACGCATTTTTCAAACAAAAATGGATAGAAATTATTAATCTCGTCCTAGTAGAATATTTTAAAACCGGCCGAGACTCGATCGTCAGCCGGCACAGGATATGGTGACTTGCGGAGTGACATTAAATCCGAATGTTAACGACAAGAAAATATAACAAATTTTATTGTTTTCAACGGTGCTGGTGGTCGGCAGTAGTTAGTTAATTATTCAGCTTTAAAGAACTACCCATCCGGTTAGGTACGTCTGTGTCATCGGGCAAAGGGAAACACCTTATGGCTTATACAGAAAATGCACTGCGGGCGATTTGAAATATTCCACAGTCACTGCATAGATTGTGCAACATGCAACTATTATGCAGTTATTGACTATTACAATAAGTATCATGTATCATTAGTTATTCTTTTCTGTGTCGTGTATTTTAGTAATTTTTTTTTAAATAGGTACCTATTTTTTTATGTCCCCAACTTTTAGCTATACTATTTTATATTTTTTATATGCATACAAATTGTACTCTACCATGTTTCAATCTTTTGTTCAGGTTATTGAATTTAGATTTTAAATTATCAATAGTTATCAAGTATACGGGGATGTCTTTCTATGATCAAACAAAAGTACCAACTATTTCCACGTTGATTCTCGGAATTATACCTTTTTTTAGCAGGTGTGGGTTGTGAATAATTAATTGAGGTTTAGCAGACGACATATTTTTATTATTTATTTTCCTTGTACACTATTGCTCGCACAAAACATGTTAACACGATGACCAATTAATTGTTATATCAATTATAGATACTCAATATAGTTATAATATCATGTACACTAACTACATATAACATATAGTGATTGTTGTGTGTATTTTTACATAATTATTGTATACAGCGTGTTACCATGAACATGGATCAATTAATCTGTGGGCTATAAGCATGACCATGATCTGTTTTATTTAGGAATACATTTCTTAGTTATATTGCCCTTGTGTACTTTCATTACAATTTTGCTTGTATGTATCAAAAGAATTATCTATAGTTAAGTATAATAAATAATTCATAAAGTTACCTTATAAATTGTAAAATGTCTGGTAACATTTATGAATTGAATACATATAATAATAATAAGAAAATATCTATTCGCTCTATTACAAAATCGTATATAATTGTTGACAAATGAACTAATAATCTTACTTTGATTTTGAATAAAATAGAATTTAGAATTAATAGAAATGAATTGCGTATAGTATAGAGATTGTTTAGTGCTTATCAAGTGTCCTCTAAATAAATCACTTATTATTTAAAGTCAGCATTAAGAAAACATATTATATACATTCCAATATACTTAAATATTTAAAATAGTACATATTTCAATATAATTTTCAACTATACTATTAGTACCTAAAAGTTATATGTTTCCATTGTTATTTTTTAGTGATTTGTGACCATCTTAAAACTTAAAATACAGAACAAAAGAAAGATGAATTCATCAATAAAATATTTTGGACTAAAATATAAACTCTACAATTAAACGCTATAGATATAACAATGTAATTATTGTTATATCTTATAAATAATCATCTATATGAATATTATATTTTATTACCATAGTCTAATATAGAAATGCATTAATAATTTGTAATTCATTACACAGAATACTGAGCTTCAAATGGTTTGATTTGGTAAAAAGTAAAAACATTTCATACAATTTCAAACAATTCATATTTATCTATAATATATTTAAGATGATAATTGATAACTAATATAAAATACTTTTAATTATTTAAATATATTTTGCGTATTACATTCTATACATATGTTTTTGTTTCTGGGACAGCTTTTAGATAAATACTATCACTAATTTATAATAAGATTTTATAAAATAAAATTTCTATTATCTATTTGCTGGTTTATAAAAACATTGTGTTAACAATCTAAAAAATATTGAACAGAAAAATAAAGGATACTAGACAGATACCATAAATATATTATCTATTTTCATATATGAAAATAAGTTAGATATATTTTTAAGAATTTTTATTTCACGCAGACATGTAAAAAAACATACAAACTTCAAGTTTAACTTAAAACATTTAACTAAATTAATTTATCTAAGCAATTCAATATCACTTCATTTGATCCCCATTTCAATAAAAATACTTTAAAATGTTTTTATATATAATTAACAACACAATGGAATAAAATATATAGTAAACATATAATTTTGAGAATTGAAAATACTTTTTTCGTTCAAAATTCTGTATAACATTATTTTGACATTTAAGGTAAATTGCACATGTTTCTAAATTTATTTTTCTATATCAATTATAGGAATCCATAAAATGTTCTATTGATAATAATTGAATTAAAATATTACATTCTAAATAAATAAGTTTTTTTTTTATATATAAATACAATTTAATTTAAATAATTAAATTAAATAAATTATCTAATAATATAATATATGATTAATACAGTTACAATACATTAGTTGGGTAAATAGTAATATGTTTATGATAAGGGTTAACATTTGCTTATTCATTATAAATAAAAATAGAGCTTTGAAAAGTTTTAAACATTATAATTATTTAAAAATAAAAATTGTATTTTATAGTTTATTTTAATTATAATAATAAATAATGGTAATAATTGTATTTTGATACTCAACACACTATCTTTTATGTATGATATCAGAATTTATTATTGGTACAACTTGTACTTAATCACAATTTTTTACTATAATACTGGTGCATAAAAATATAACATTTATGAATATTTAATAAATGTATAAAATAATAGTTGTGAGTTAACACTGTTGATAATAATTCAAATCATAATCAAATGTTAATAAAGAAAAATATTTTTTCGTATTGGACAAGTGCTATAACATATTATAATTTGCAATAAGATTTTGCTAGTTAAAACATATTGAGAAAAAAAAGTAAAAATTTGACTTCATTAAAACTAAGGTTTTTCAACTCATGAACTCAAAATCAAATTAATATTGTCCATAAATCAATCAAAAGTATTTGTAAAAATAATGTTATTTATAAATAATTTTCTAAATATGACAATGTATTTAAATAGCAAATACAATATAGATATAATTCGACATTATTTTAAAACTATATAACATTATTTCCTTTTTTCCTATGAGAACAATAATTGTAATAAATAATTGGTAGTGGAATGTATTACATTGCTTAATTATTAATTGAAATATAAGAACATTTTTATTCACATTTACTTTTTACGGTTATCATAATTTGGTTTGTTTGGTGAATTAAATATAAGGCACTGATAAATACTGCATTGGCACTGAAAAAACAAAACAAATTCAATCCATTATTATAACTTAGCTATAAAATATAATTAATATTACTAAAAATACATAATACATAAAAAAAAATAATAATCAGTATTGTCCTAAATGTTTAGCAAGTATTAAAGTTTTTTGATTAAAATACAATTTTGTCACATTTTTTGTAACCTATATCATGTCTCTAAATTTCAAAAATCTAATTTTCTTTAATAATTCCTAAATAAATCAATTTTGACCAGAAACTTGTGAATGCAAGTTGTACTATTGCCAATGATGTGGTGTAGAAACAAGTTTAATGATACAATTCAGTGAAAAATAAAGTTATATTTTATTAATTTTAGTTTAACTTCATAATATATATCTGTTAAGTTATATTAGTAAACAGATAATATGTATAAATATTCTGCAGTGGCGGCTCGTGGTTGCTGTTGGCGGAGGTGCAATTTTAATATGATATCTCTAGTCATAAGTATAACAAATAAAATATAATAAAATATTACATATATTAATACTTTCAAGCTTTAAAATATTATTTATGTTTAATAATATTAATAAACAATAGCGACCAACAACAAAACCCATATTATACATTGTTAATTTTAAAAATAAATTACCTACTGGCTACTACCTATACTAATATCTTACACTCTTACTGTATGGACAACGCTGTCGATTTTCCAAAACGCGTACATAAGATCACAGTTTAAATGTACATGAAATCACACCATTATGCGCCTTCATTTACAATCGAAGACGTATTTAAAACAGCTCAAACAAAGATATATTTCATACAAGCATGCTCCTGATTTCTGATAGAAACAATTCAATTGTTTTCATAATCACACAGACCAATGTATCATAAATATTATACTATTATTAAAAAATGTCAGTTTTAATAAAACTTCTTTATCAATAAATATGAGTAATGAATTAATATTCTTAATTTCTTTAATGAGAAGGTGAAATTATCCAGTCACCCAACCATGAGTTGTCACTGATATTCTGTATTATTTTAAATTTTAGTTAGTTAGAGAAGCCAAGCTGACTTAAAATAGGTATGTTGGTAGAATCTTTTATAGGATAAAACTAAATTGTCACAATGTATATGTCACTTATAATTCAATAGGAACTATCTTTAGGCTTTGTAAATAAACATCAGATTTACTTACTGTCCTTCCTTGAAGTAATCTTTTAGTGTATTGCTGAACCGTTTGGAATACTTAACAAACTCACGTTTTCTCTGTTCTAATGCTTGTTTGTTACTAGGCCCTGGAATATATGCAGATACTTCATTTACTGCATCAAGTAATTTTTTTATAGCACTAGCTATCTCTCTGTAATCATGAATAAAATAATGTTAGTATTGTAGTAAATATCAACAAATTTAACAAACAAAAAATAATATTTTGTTTGAATAAAATTGATGAAAACTTTAAAAATTTAAACAATTAAATTTTTTAATTATATCACTTTGTGAATTTTTTTACATTTTTGAGTTGATTAATGAGCGATTATGAACTATAAAATTACAGTGAGAAATTTAACAAGCAAATGAACCGTAAAGTAAAATATTGTACATACTCTCAATAAAATATTAAACGTTCATTGAGATATTTAATCGTAATATTACATTATGTGTTACTACCAAATCCTCTACACCACTAACAATATCATACATAAAAAGGATGATTCTTATTTGAAAAAACGAAGGACGCTACTTGAAATTTATCATCTGAAAGGAAAAATCTATGAATCATAAATATGTTTTTTGAAGAGGATTATCATGATAACAATAATAAATGTTACTATTATGAAAATCAGCCAGAAACAATATAATTGCAGCCAGCACAATAAAAACATAGATACTTATGTAAAAAGAGAAATTTTACTTAGCTGATAAACTTGAAAAGTTAGTGAAATTACTATATACTACTAAGAAATAATATATATTTTTCTGTGTTAATAAATAGATTTTAGAAAAGTAGAAAACACAACTAATACATTTTTGTTATGTCAACTTAATACAAATAAAAATAGAAAATTAACTTTTAATTGTTGGTCACACTAAGTAATTATTCCTAAGTGATTTTGAAGCACATTTGCATTGTGTTATCTTGATGGTCTTCATATAATAAATATTATATACATTTATAAAAGAAAGCAGACAGTTTCCATGCATATAATATTATAGATAATTTAACAAATTACATATGATTTGATTTACATAAAATAAACAATAAGAAATATAAATAATGTTTAAAAAAAATGAATGTCACCACTTTACCAGTAGCAGTAGACAGTAGTTCAGAATCTAAATAACTGAAAATATATATTTTTCTATCAAACTAATGGTTGTACTTGGTCATTTAAAAGAGTTTCCACACATTATTCAAAACATTTACATTTATATGATAGTAATATAACTATAAAAATTTTTGATAACTTACTTAATTGTTTCCAAAAAGGTTTTACGATCATTGATTTCATCTGGTATGCGACTTAATATTCTTTTTAAAGCCATAGACTTTTTATTTAATTCTTGAAATGCATCTTCAGATCTATTTAATCTATATTCACCACCTAAACAATATGTAAGACTTTAGAATATTTCTATTAATAATTTCATATTTTGTATTATAATAAAATAATCAATGTAAAATTAAAAATCCTTACATATTATGTACTTGTTAAAATTATAAATAAATCTAATGCTAGTAGTATATTATTAATTTTAACTATTAAATTACGATAAACATATTTAAAATTTGATGAAAAATAAATAAATATCAAACCCATTTTGTTTACTTAAGACTTTTGGGAATCAGTTACCAACAAAAAAGTTTTCATAAAAATATAACATTTATTAACCTAACCTTTCTATAAAAATATTTAAAAAAAACCAAGGGACACTTTAGAATTTTTTGAATTTTTTAAATAGATGTAAATAAGACATAAGTTTTTGTAAATACAGTATATTATAACAATACTTCTTAAACGTTGATAAGCTAATGTAATATATTTTATTTATGTACTTTTATTAGATTAACTGATTATTTAATCATTACCTAGAGTACAATAGCATTTCTTGGTTTTTTATGAACAATAATAGACATACTACATATTATAAATAATATTTTACATACTCATAACTCACTTAAAAATTAAAATATTGTAAAAAACCAAAGAGAGAACACAGATAATGTTGTTATCTAAAAGTTTGATAAAAGGTCTATTCACTCTAATATCAAAACTGGTAAACAAAAATTGATTGTATATAATTTGTGCAGTGAAAAGTGTTGCCTCTAATTGGAGGCCGCTGTTTTGATTCCATTAGATGTATTTTCATTGGAATCATAAAAGGAAAAACAAATTTTTTATAATAATAAATCTATGTGTTATTTTTGATAATACAGAATAACAAAACTTAATTAATTTGGTGCTGTCTGATAGTAGAACAATTTTGTTGACCAATAGTGTGTTCCATACAAACAGTTCAGTCTACTTAGTATTATTATTAGGGCTTAGATGTATATGCACTAAAAAATACCAGATATGTTTGTAAAAAAATATATTATATTTTGGTTTTAATTTAATATAAAACAAGTTACAGAAATTTTTATTAATAATTCATTTATAATTGTATAATTATAATTTCTGAAAAGTTATAGTAAAATTCTGAAAAAGTAATATGGTATAAAATGTACAGGTTTTGTTTATGTCAGCTCAGAAAGTATTCCATAGGAAATTTAAATAAAATGTATAAATTCACTTATTGAATAATTTAAGAATAATGTTTTTTAAATACAAAATTTACAAAAAAATATAAGAGAAATAAGTGACAGGTATTGTAAACCTGTACCATATAAAATAATAATTGGGTAGGTACTAAGTAGAATTTTAATTCATTTTTATTGCGTCTACAATTTAAATTCTAACATTTACAAACTCCAAATTGTATTTCAAACTCTTCCTATCATAAACCATTACTTACAATATTACTAGTTGACATAAGATCAGTAATATATTTTATAAATTATGGTCAGTCACAAGACATATTAATGATCTTATGCGTTTTCAAAAAGGGATAAATTCTGTTTTCGATTTAAAATATCAATTTTACATTTTTGATTTTAATTTTTAACTGTGAGAAATCAGTCATCATAATAAAGATACTATTTTTAAATTACAAAATATTACTAAAATCGTTTAGCTCCATTTAAATATCAAATTTAGCCCAAATATGAATAAAAAATATTCATTAAAAAAGACAATGATTAAATAATGTCCAGATTATTTGGCTACCCTATATACTTATGAGAAACCTTGTTTAAATTTTCAATCTTTAGCTATTAAAATGTAATATTTTATACATTTTTAACTAAATTATTTGCAAATTTTAAAAGTTTTGATAAATTTTGTCAAAATTTGAACGTAAAATGCTTATAAAAAAATAATGCCTATGTTATTAATTAAATAGAGAATCTTAATATGTACATTTTTTTTTATATGGTACTTAATTGATAAAAATAAAACAAACAGCAAGTGTAATAAAAAGGGTTAAAATCGTTATTAACTGAATCCAAAGCTTTATATTTTGAAAACCAAAACCTAAATTTGTTGATTTTTGAGCAGATAAAACCTGACCTAACCGATAAAATCATAAAGGTTCCAGTCCCAATTTTACTGAATGACAGGGGCTATTAAAATTCTTCTTATTATTGTTATTAACTTATTAATAAACAATAACAGAGTCTTATCATATAATATATTATATACTACTGTGGCCGACGTATAGTCTTAGATAGGTAGTAAAAATTAATATTATAATTATACCTACTCTACACCTTTAATAATTTTCATTAGTAATTTCTCTATTTTTTCTATATAAATTTCACATGTAACGAGGTAAAATAAGAAAACTTGGTCCAACATATCTTTAACACAATTCAAAAATGGAAGTGCGTAAAATAATTCTAAAATTTTAAATACCTAGGTACTTAATGTCAAATAGGTAGTTTAAAATTTACCTTCTAGATCTGAAACCGTGCCTTGAAGTCTCAATACACTCTCATTCATATTAATACTAATATCACCTTGTTTCATTATTCCAGCAACCAAATTATACGCAAACCCTGGATGAGTATTTTCCGTTTTAAACAATGCTGACCGTAGAGTTTGCGATGCAGAAACATTGCGTTTCTCTAACTGAAAATTACAACATAGTTTAGTTTTGTTACAATAGCGTAAATGTTAGCCGCATCAATACAATTTGGTTAAAAATCAAAAATATGATGGAAACCAAAGAAAGGATATTACAAAGCATCTTCGAAGGGATTGTTACAGCACAGAACATTAAATACCTGAGACAAAATCGGCCTGATCAATACTGGTAGAACCAGAGAACTGACTGGCGTTTCGTCGCTCATTTTCATCATTTAGCGACAGTGTTGAACAGGAAGCAATACGACGGACATCAGGTCTTTTTACGGAGACGTTTGGAAACCGTCGGCCAGTTGTTGTACGGCGCCCGGGGCGTCCGCGATCGGCAGTCGTTTAGGTTGTATCTAAAAACGGTCGTGACCGCGTTACATGTCGTCCGTTGATTTCTTAATGGCCGTCACGCGAACGACGACGACGATGCTGTTGGCGGTGCTGCTGTTGTTTGTCGTAAACACTTTTCGTTGTCGTTGTGTACGGGGAAATTGAAAAAAAAAACAATGCTATCAACGGAATAAAAATTCGTGTAGTGATGTAGTGAAGCACTTCTGGTTCGGGGGACGAAAACGAGAAAAAAAATAAAAAGAAACGATGATAACGATAAGCAGGACCGCCCGCCCCTCGGCCAACGTGAACGACAAACGTTTGGCCGCGCCGGGGCGAAACGTTCTGCCACCGGCGCCCACCGCGCGGAAATTTGAAACGATCGGTGGCGAACTCACTCGACCCAAATTTGTTGGCCTGCCGTCGACAATTGGAACAAGTTTGAATTATGAATTTAAATCTTAAATCTCAAGAAGTGACCGAAAGCGAATCCCGGACAAAAAGAACAAAAATACAAAATATTCTATTTAATTTTAATTTACAATTATACTATCATTTTATTTATTATAAAGATATACCTACGGACATTTCGTTACCTACCTTATACAGTTATATAATATATTATATTATAATTAATATTAATTTAAAAAATGAAATTAATTTTAATATTATAATAATTAATTTGGTAATCTTAGTATAATTGTGAACCATTAGGTAAACAATTGTCAATTACATAAAAAATAATTATTTTGTTGGATTTAAAAGTACAACAATTACTAATTAGTAATAATGAGTTGACAATAGAAGAATTTTTAAATCGCATAGGTCATTGTTGTTTAGGTCTATTTAATTTAGGTACTTATTTCACAGCACTCTCTGGCCTTGCTCGGAAATCCCGCCTACTTGCATTGAACGCTATATAATAATGTACATACAATTGGCGGGAAAAATTGTATTTGGATAACATTGAAAAATATATTTAAAAATATTATGTTTGGTTAGGTACGATGGGCGATAATTTTGAGATTTGGGGAGGCCGAAGCCTTTTATAATACCATACAATTTTAAAATTGAATAAGCATAAAAAAATTAAGTAAATGTTTGGGAGGGGTGGAGGGCTATTAAAGTTGTTGGTGGAGCTTGGCTACAGTTGGCCCTATGTTCGCATATGTAGATAAGATTTCATAAGCCTCTTTGTGACAAAACTGTGTTTAAACCATAATTGACATCTAGATTGTAGATTGTACGAAGAAATGAACATCAGTAGATATAGGTACGTGTTCGTTTATCAAGGTGTTTACATATCACGTTATTCGAGTTACTTATTTATTAACCTAGTACCTACCTATTATATGCCAGTATTTTTAAAAATAAAGTTATTGTTTATTTATTCATCAGGTTTATATACCTACTTATTTTTTAGTTTTTTATTACCAAAATTTCAATATGTATGACCATAGGCGCGAATAGGGGGACTTTAGGGGCTAAGCCCCCTAAAAACATGTCCTACATTTTGTTTTCAGCTTATTCAATATTATCAAAGTAAGACTTTAGCCCCCAAATCCCAAACGCTATTTGCGCCTATGAGTATGACACAAAGTATCTCGGCGACCAAGCTCATTGCATACCTAATAGGTATTGTTCATTTTAATAAGTAGGTGTACAATGTAAGCACAACTATTTTTTATTATAAACCTTTGAAGTTCAAATTTTGACGAAATTAGATATTTAAACAAAAAATATCGATGTAAGTTAAATGTTGTAATTCAAAATCATTATTCTTGCGTCGTGATTTAAAAGTTAAAACTTTTTCGCATATTATATATTTTACTATAGGTACCTATATATTATATATTATATAAGTGACCCGAGAATGGTTAACAGAGTTTGGTCGTTTGGTACGTCGTTCGAATTTTCATTTAGGCATTTAGCTTCTAAATCCGGAATTCCATTACTAACCAAACGGGGAAAATATGAATCTACCTTCATTTTGTCCAAACATCGCTCAACGGGTATACGACTTTTTCATGAATTCCTGGTATCCGCTCACACATTTGCTATACCTCCATGCGTGACGTCATCTGATCAATATTATTACATTTTTGTCCTGGCGCGCACTCTCATTCAAATAATTTCATTCGATATAGCCATATAGGTATGAAAAATTACGGACACGTATAATAAGTTGGAAAATGTCAAAAG
>NC_042493.1:41915867-41922953 GCF_005508785.2 Acyrthosiphon pisum | reverse complement strand
CATGCATCCACGGTCATTTTTTTTAAAGTTACACCAAAAACCAAAATCGATTTTCTCGAAAACAGATTTTGCGTAAAAATTCCCGTTTTTCCTTAATTTTTCTTTTGTTTTTCCCGGCGCTTTTGAAAACTACTGGGAAATTTAAATTTTGACCTCCCCAATGCACCAACGATATTCACTTTCTGATCGAACAAGATACTGAAGTTGAAAATCGTAGCATTATTTCGACTACTTATCGTGTACACAGACACAAAAAAAATAAAAAAAAAATAAAAAAATAAAAAAATAAAAAAATAAAAAAAAAATAAAAAAACACACATCATTGTAAAATCAATACATTCATCGTTCCACTCAGAATCTAAAAAAAATAAAAAAACACACATCATTGTAAAATCAATACATTCATCGTTCCACTCAGAATCTAAAATGGAAACTGGTAATGATGTCCGTAGACAGCTCAAAATAGGTCAAAATATTCGGAAACTGTTATGGTGTATAGAAAATGTTAATATAAACATTTTGTCAAAATTTCATGTACCTACGGTCATTTGTTTTAGAGTTGCACCAAAAACCAAAATCGATTTTCTCGAAAACAGATTTTGCTAAAAATTCCCGTTTTTCCTTAATTTTTCTTTTGTTTTTGTTTCGTCGGTTTTGAAAACTAATGGGAAATTTTTACTTTTGACCCCCAAAAGTACCAACTAGACGGACCAGGCTTTTACATTTTGTAATATGAAATTAAATACAAGATAATAACAAAATTATTATGAATCAAATTAAAAAAAAAAATTGACGTCTATCCGCTAAGGGCCCTTTGCCCCTGCGGGCCCCAGTGCTGTCCACCGCCTGCACCTATGATTTTTACGGCACTGAACGCTATATAATAATGTACATACAATTGGCGGGAAAAATTGTATTTGGATAACATTGAAAAATATCTTAAAAAATATTATGTTTGGTTAGGTACAATGGGCGATAATTTTGAGATTTGGGGAGGCCGAAGCCTTTTATAATACCATACTATTATAAAATTGAATAAGCTTAAAAAAATTAAGTAAATGTTTGGGAGGGGTGGAGGGCTGTTTAAGTTGTTGGTGGAGCTTGGCTACAGTTGGCCCTATGTTCGCATATGTAGGTAAGATTTCATAAGCCTCTTTGTGACAAAACTGTGTTTAAACCATAATTGAAATCTAGATTGTAGATTGTACGAAGAAATGAACATCAGTAGATATAGGTACGTGTTCGTTTATCAAGGTGTTTACATATATCACGTTATTCGAGTTACTTATTTATTAATCTAGTACCTACCTATTATTATATGCCAGTATTTTTAAAAATAAAGTTATTGTTTATTTATTTATCAGGTTTATATACCTACTTATTTTTTAGTTTTTTATTACCAAAATTTCAATATGTTTTATGATTTTTCAAAAGTAATATAAACATGTTGCTACATAGTACATATTATATTTAAGCATATTTTGAGAATTTCGACTGCATATTTCGATAATTTTTAGTGCAACAAGTCAAGTCCTGAACCCTAAATTTATTTACTGACAAAAATCACAAGTCGATCGTCGGTGAGTACTAAGTAGTAGTAGTATGACCATAGGCGCAAATAGGGGGACTTTAGGAGCTAAGCCCCCTCCAAACATGTCCTACATTTTGTTTTCAGCTTATTCAATATTATCAAAGTAAGGCTTTAGCCCCCAAATCCCAAACGCTATTTGCGCCTATGAGTATGACACAAAGTATCTCGGCGACCGAGCTCATTGCATACCTAATAGGTATTGTTCATTTTAATAAGTAGGTGTACAATGTAAGCACAACTATTTTTTATTATAAACCTTTGAAGTTCAAATTTTGACGAAATTAGATATTTAATCAAAAAATATCGATGTAAGTTAAATGTTGTAATTCAAAATCATTATTCTTGCGTCGTGATTTAAAAGTTAAAACTTTTTCGCATATTATATATTTTACTATAGGTACCTATATATTATATATTATATAAGTGACCCGAGAATGGTCAACAGAGTTTGGTCGTTTGGTACGTCGTTCGAATTTTCATTTAGGCATTTAGCTTCTAAATCCGGAATTCCATTGCTAACCAAACGGGGAAAATATGAATCTACCTTCATTTGTCTAAACATCGCTCAACGGGTACGACTTTTTCATGAATTCCTGGTATCCGCTCACACATTTGCTATACCTCCATGCGTGACGTCATCTGATCAATATTATTACATTTTTGTCCTGGCGCGCACTCTCATTCAAATAATTTCATTCGATATAGCCATATAGGTATGAAAAATTACGGACACGTATAATAAGTTGGAAAATGTCAAAAGTTTGGAACCGTGTTTTTGTAGAAAAATATCCTGATGGAAACACATATTGTTGGACTTGTAATTTTATTGAATCATAATGTTATTATTATTATTATTATTGCTATATGGAAACGTAGTAATCCGTTTGACATGTAGGTAGTATGTTGGACACAAATGAGCTAGGAAACGTAATTTTATGAAAAATATTTCGTTGGAAATGAACGTTATAATTATGGAATTGGGAATCTTCAAATGTAGTATTATACTGATTGAACCACCCGGCAGAACAATATTTCGGAATTGTAGTTTTTCAAAAATTTATTTTCATGAAAAATATTTCGTTGGAAATGTATGTTATCGAGTTACGCCGGTTATATGGTATAGTCGGATATCGTTCTAAGTAGTGGCGGATTTAAGGAGGAGCAGAGGGCCAGTGGGGGGAATTGGCCTAGCATAATATATATGTCATAATCCGGGCTTGTATATATTATATAGGTATCCTAAATACCACGATGGTATATAATATTATAGTATACAATATAAGTAAAACAGACTTAGGTACATAAATTGTGTATAGTATAAATAGTATACATTTATAGTTAATAACATTGCAAAGTAGTATTGAATATAACTATATAAGGTTCCTCAGTTATTTCAAAGAAATCTAGAATTCTCAAAATTTTGAGTTCTATAATATTGTTCAGCCTTCCTGCAGTAACTTTGATAATGATCTAAATTGAAATTATTATTCTTGGATACAAAATTTGTGGAAAAGTCTTGAATCGTCAACCTTTCTTCGTCCAGTGATGACATTTAAAATATTAAAATAACATAATAATCGTACTTACAACATATCTACATAATTTTAAAATTTTAAAAAGAACATGCCATCAATCAAAATTGAAAAACTTATTGCCGAAGTTAAAAAATACGAAATCTTGTATAATCAAGAAAATCCTGACTACAGAGACCATAGAATGAATAATACCGTATATTTGATGTTGAAATAAGTGCATCAATGGGAGGTGAAAAAGATAAGTCCTTATCAGAGTTCGTAAACTAAGAAATATCCTTATCAATCTTGCTACGTTGTATTTTTTAGATTCTGAGTGGAAAGATGAATGTATATTGATTTTACAATGATGTGTGTTTTATTTTTTTATTTTTGTGTCTGTCATCACGGTTTAGGGCACTAAAACTGCTTCGATTTTCTTCAACAGTATCTTGTTTGATGGGAAAGTGAATCTAGTTGGTGCATTCGGGAGGTCAAAATTTGAAATTTCCAATAGTTTTCAAAAGTGCCGTGAAAAACAAAAGAAAAATTAAGGAAAAACGGAAATTTTTACGCAAAAGCTGTTTTCGAGAAAATCGATTTTGGTTTTTGGTGTAACTTTAAAACAAATGACCGTAGATACATGAAATTTTCACTGATTGTTTATATTTCCATTTTCTATACATACTAAAATTTTCAAAATATTTTGATTTATTTTAAACTATTTAGGGACATTTTCAGTTTCCAATTTTATTAGTTTTTTTTTCTATGAATGTCAATAAAACTTTATGTATTGAGTAAAAATACTTGAAAATTTAATACATGGCTCCTACTATATTGTTACAATGACATTTAAAAATATTAAAAATCCTTAGTCACAGTTTTTTTTTATTAGCAATTAAAGTTAAAAAATTAACAAAATATGTAAAAATCACGAAAATTAGCAAATTATTTTGAGTTAAGAATTCGAAAAATTTTTTCTTTTTAAATCTAAGATTTGAAAATGTATTACAAGATTCCACATAATATTTTCTACCTTTATCAAAACAAAATGTCTACAAGAAAGTCAAATTAAATTTTTATGAGCGTTTGAAATTCATATTTTTACAACATTCGATATTCACTCGATTTCTCATATTGTGACGATTTTCTTATTTTATTGTAATTAAAAAACGAATGATTGTAGATACTAAAAATTTCACTGAATGTTTATATTAGCATTTTCTATATACTATAAAATTTTGAAAATAATTTGACACTTTTTGAGTTGTTTACGGACATGGTCAGTTTTCAGTTTTTTTAGTTTTTATTTCTATAAATATCAATAAAGTTTTATCTGTTGGGTCAAAAAGTCTAAACATTTAATATAAGGCTCCTGATATATTGTTACAATAGCAGTTAAAAAATATTAAAAATATATAGGCACAATTTTTATATTGTAGGTATATTTTATATTATAATATTATTCGTGGGTATACTTGAAACTTCTAAAGTATACCTACTATTATATATCTATGATAGTATCACGGTTTGTTGTTGATGCATAACGCGTTATGAGTACCTAATATATATTGTGATATGATTAATTTGGAATTTATTATAGCCTATAGGTATCTATTATAGTCCAATTTTTTTTTTAATACCATAGACTATATAATATTATGTCTTATACCTAGACTGACATACCGTCTCCGCTCAGAATCGTTTTTCTTATACAATGATATTATATCATTGAATTCAAATTTAATACCATCCATTATACGCAGTGACCCACTTGTAATCTACTATACAGCAGAGCGACATCCACTTACCCACCTTTTTCTCATTGACATTCGACTTCCTTTTAAAATAACATATTAACTCAGTATATGAAATTGAATTTTTTAAATTTTTTTTTAAAAATTTGAGGTTTTGGTGATATATGATATTTTTTAAATAATTGTGCATTTATTATGATTTGAAGAATGTTAATTTTACAGTTTTAATATACTTATTAATTTGTATCCGCATTTTTTCGATAAAAATTATATGGCAGAACAAAATATTAATTGGATGAAATAATTGAAAGCTTTTGACTGAAATTATTTAAATACACTCTATACATAATTGTGTAGGTATATTATATAGTGTATGAACTTACGAGCCCTGCTTATTATCATTATAATACGTATTTATTTTAAATACAATTGTATTATAATATAATAAAATTATAGTATGATACACATACATTTTGCAAAAATAAACAAAATTATAAACAAAACTGCAGACGTAAAAGCATATATTATGTACCAATAGCAGAATAATATTATCAGTTTAAAACAATAAATTGTGGCCTGTGGGTTTCGTAAACAAGGTTGGACATATTCTACCCACGTTGGGTTTTGTTGATTAAGCTAATAGTAATATATTATATATAGCTAAGTATTAATCATTTAATATTTATGACTGTTATAATTTATAACGATAAACATTTTTAATAGTACCTAATTGATATACATTAAAATAAATACCAAGGTTAATAATAGTTATTGTATTTGAAAAAAATGTAAAATAACTTTATACTCACCAAAATACCAAAAGGTGAATTCATACTAGCCAATAAATAGTACCAAACAATGAGTAGGTATTTCAAGAATTTTAATAAAAATATCCTGTTAATTGTATGTTTTTTATTTTTGTATATTTATTTTGGTTAGTATACATAAATAAGTAGATACATTTTAGTAGTATAAACACAATAACACATTGTTTTTAAACTGTATAATATAATATGGAGTTATGCATTATTTGAAATACGTTTAGGAACCAGGAGTTAATTTAACAAATAAATTATTGACAATTTAAGTACTTAAATAAATGTTTAATGGATACATTAAATTGAGGATAAAATAAATTACAATTAAGCATTATAAAGAGTTAAAGACGAAATGAGCTGCATACACAAAAAGTCAATTTATATTGCATGTAATATAATTTATAAATATATATTATATTTTTATAAATTGTTTTATCCATTTTTATTTGATTTATTATTTTGTGTTTTATATTTTATAGGATAACTACTGATAGAGAATGCGTCTGAATGCCTATTGTATAATATTAAGTTAGTTTATTATTTTGATATTGTACATTTTCTTCAAAATTAATAAGACCATTACTAATTAGGTACAAATATTAAGACTTTTATTTTGTATCATTAGCAGTTATTATACAGCAAAAACGTTCGGTGAGGAGGATAAGGGGTTATTAGTTTTTAGAAAAAATATTCAAATTAATCTTACAATTGCTGTCGGAAAAAATAAAAGACGGTATGAACGAATAAATTCCAGGGTACGTGCATGATATATCTTACGCACCATGACAAAATAGATCTATTTTGTTATGATACGCACTACCGCAGGGGGTGTGTGCTACTTTAACCGTCCGGTAACCCAATTCAAATTAAAACATAGTTTACCGTATCGTTGCCGTACCGTCGTCTTCATCAGCAATGCACCACAAGAAGCCCGACCAGTAAGGTCAGGCGATTGAAAAAATTATATTTCTAGACTCCTTTGAGTGCTCCCCTACACGGAAATCTTTAGTAAAAGGCGAAAGATTTTTTCGTTTTAAAAGGGAACCGGAGTTCAGCTGTACAACTCCAAAACACAGTAACCAACACTCTTATCAAAAGCATTTTTTTTACATAATCTTTGATAACTTTTCATGCTGAATTTTTCTATCAAAAAATCTTTGGAATCTGACTATTATTCCATGAGTTATCACGTTGTGAACACAGAGCAATTACACAGTGTTAAGTCTGAAATAATTTACTAAATGAATTATCCTGCAAAATAATGAAAAATACAGATACTGTGTTATGGAGTTGTACAGCTGAGTTGTCGGGCTGAGGCTGTTCGGTTCGCTATATACACTCGGCGAGGACACGACGCCATGCAGCGGGCTGGTGTTGTGTGAACACGGGTGTCCAGGTTAGCAAGTCGT
>NC_042493.1:41906680-41915817 GCF_005508785.2 Acyrthosiphon pisum | reverse complement strand
CGGAGCTTGAACGAATTCATTGACCAACCAATATTATGCGTTAAAAAGCATATTGTCCAAATAATCTTATAGGTCTGTTGTTTATTGTTCTCCGACGATGGCGACACTTTCAAAGTACGAACAAAAGATCTAGTTGATCTTGATAACAAGTGTGTTTTTTTGGTCCCGCAAAATAATTCTCATTTCGACTAAATTTCGATACAATCAGTGTATTTTAACTATCATTATATTACCATATTTCTCTTTTTAGTCTATGTATCACATCGTTGTTTTTATTACACACGAAAACAATTAATATGCTTTATTATTATTTCTTTATTATTACGCTTTATTATTATTATTATGCTGCGTATAATTGTGCCGGACCGTATAAATAGAACTTCCGTAATTTCAAGATCGTTAGCGGTGTTACACGGGTTACATAAATCGAGTTTAACAGTTTATTACGTGCGCTTTTTACCATAATCATATCATGAACGTGTAGGTAACAACAGTCAACAGATAATCCTGGTGGTGAATATTTGAATCAACACGTAGCTGTGTAATATTTTTGTACATGACGAACTAGTACTAGTAATAGTAAGATTTAAATTCAGTATGAACACCAATATTACAATATAATCTCTATATATAAAGCAAAGTGTACTTTACCAATAATCAACGCAGAGCCGAACCTTTTTTAGTTATCGACTTGAAATTTCGAGGATAGATTTTTATAATAATTTCATCGGGCACTAAGAAAGGATTTGTCAAAATTTGCATTTTAAAGAGGTGCTCAAACAGGGATCTTGGGGTTCACGACGGAAATTGGCAATTTTATTTTTATTTTTTTTTTAATAGTTGCCGTTGGTTACAGTCTACAGTAAAATTAGTTTTTATTTATTATTGGTTTCCATTGGTTATTTGGGCTGATCAGGTACAAGTTAGCACCAAATCAAATTATTGAATATTGCAGCAAGTTACACACAAAAACAGTTGAACAATCATAATTTTTTAAGTTGCAATTTTTTACGGACAACGGAGTGCACGGGTTCAGCTTGTTATGAATGTTTGTGTGTAGATTAAACCTCTGGGAAGAAGACTGACTAATTTAGGAATGGTTAAATTTGGTTCTTTTTTATTCATCTGATATTATTAGTTATGTTAGGTTCGGATTTTGTATTAATTGATTATATTAATCCACCATAGGTGGAATAATAAACTTGGTATAACTTTGATACTTTAGAGTTAAATCATATATCTACGTACAAACAGCACGGGGTCCGCGATCTACCGTAGGTAGATTGCCTACCTGATAGATAATATACTGCTGCAAATCAGAATTTTTATTCCGGGAAACGGAAAAGTTAAGATATATTTCGAACACCGAACACCGAATATTAAATAATGAATTGTACAAAGTTCGAGTCATATAGAGTTGGAACATTTAACGAGCAACGAAGTGCACGGGATCAGCTAGTACATTATATATATCACTATATCAAATCACAATTCACAAGTTACGTTACCTACCTTTTTTAATTGAATGTTTTATATATACTTATTTAAATCGGTTTCAAAAGTAACTTAATCTGTGTATTTTGTTCAGTTTTACTATATGTTTGATGAAATATTTACATATTTATTATGACTTTAGACTTGAAACAATTTGCATTAATACTTATTTCTTGGATCTATCTAGATAATAACATAATAATTAATAAACAATCTCAAAAAATATCACCATGACAATGTTTAATATTATTGCATGTAGTCTAAAAAATGATAAACTTATTTTAAGTCATTCTATGAAAAAGTCTGAAGATAGATTGTATCTAAAAGGGGTATTCGGTAAAAAAATATATCTAAACCAAAATAATTTTTTCTTTAACAATTTTACGTTGGATTTGGTATTTTTTATGAAAATAAAAACCAAATTTTTAGATTTTTATATGATGTCATAATATAATATCAATATAAATTCAGATAAATAATAGTTGTAGGTAATTAAAATTATATTCATCTGAATTGCATATTTATATAAGTATATAACTCTGTTTTTGTCGCATACATAAAACATAACTTATAACTATCTTTTAGATTCTAAGTGAAACGATGAATGTATTGATTTTACAATGATGTGTCTTTTTTTAATTTTTATTTATTTTTTTATTTTTGTGTCTGTCATCACGGTTTTGGGCAGTAAAAATGGTTAGATTTTCTTCAAAAGTATCTTTACCCCCCCATAGACTAAAATTTTAAACTATTAAAAATTATATTTTAATACATCAAGTTACATTTTAATTGTAAGATTACGGTGTTATGCTTATTTCTTTTACCATTTAAAGAGTTTATGAATAAACATTTTTGTTGGTTTTTCAATGACATAATTTTTTTATACTTTTTACATGTTAAAAAAATTTGGACCCCCCCTTTGAAAAATTCCTGGGTACACCCCTGTTTTGACTTATTTTGAGCTATTTAGGAACATTTCAGTTTCCAATTTTTTTAGTTTTTTATTTTATAAATATCAATAACATTTTATTTGTTGGGTACAAATGCTTGAAAATTTAATAGAAGGCTACTAATATATTGTTTCACAGACATAAAAATATTAAAATCCATAGTTTTTTATAACCCTTTAAAGTTTTAATATTGAAAAAATACGTAAAAATGACGAAAATTATTTTCTGTTAGAAATTCATAAAAAATGTTTTTTTTTAAATCTAAGATTTGAAAATGTAATGATGCAAGATTCATTATAAATTTGTCTACCTTTATCAAAAAAAAAAAAAATGTCTACAAAAAAGTCAAATTAAATTTTTATGAGCGTTTGAAATTCTTATTTTTACAACATTTGATATTCACTCGATTTCTCATGAAACGATTTCCTTATTTTGCTATAATTAAAAAACGAATCACTGTAGATACTTGAAAATTTCATTGAATGTTTATATTACCATTTTTATTATCATGTAATAACTTAATTTATTGCAACCGAGTATACCAAGGATTGACTAGTGACTAGATAGGTTACCAGATGTATAAACCATGGACACCAGCATACGAACCATAGCACGCCCTCGCAAAATTTAAAATAGTTTTGTAGTAAAAAATGTATAAAATGTTCAACTTTTATAGGTATGGATTGAATTTTAAAACAAGGTTCCACGTAAGTACCTACTAAGTAGGGTATTATGTAACCAAAATATTTCAAAAATATAAAACATTAGTATATTTTATAATCAATGGTATTGACTATAATATAATAGGTACATTTAAATAGGTACCTATATTATATAATATCATTGATTATACATAGTACATATACATTATACTATGTATAATCATTGATTATACATGATTACTATGTATAATCAATGGTATAATCAATGATAATATCTATTAGGTAGTTTGTTACTTATAGAATCTATTTTACTCTGTTGTTTTTATTAGAGTATTAGTCTTTATTAGATTGGAAAAAAGTCACTGATATACTATAGTAATGATTATTTTCAAAAGAACAACGATGTTTTTTTTACATCTTACAATATCCGATATAAAATGCCGATCATTACTGTTCCGACCAATATTGTACAGACATGGGACGATCGTCTGACAACGCAACGAGAGAGCACTACTGGAACATAATCGATGAAATACGCGATGCTGCCGTAATCTGCCGCACCTTGTCACTTACGACACGTTAATTACGTTATGGAATATTATTGTTGTCAAATATTAATTATTATAATATGGTAATTCGTACCTACTAGGTATTACCTATAGACCTATAGGACTATGCTACATTGCTACTACCTAATCCAATTATTAATTTAAATCGAATGCACGTAACCATTAAAATATAATTTAGTGGCATGAGACTGTTACTATTGTGTTTTCAATGTTTTTACTGTTAACGAAAAACACCGTAAAAAACGCCAATTTTATTGATATAATTATTTCATCTGGATCTCGTCTTTTCCAATACAAGCTATGCTTACAGGGAGTGTTGCATACTTTCTATTGTCTTGTTTTTAAAATGTATTGTATTCTTATTTGCAAAATTAAAAAATTAAAATATTTAGATTTTTAATTCCTAATATGTTAGTAATTTCCAAATATTGTTTGGTTTTTCTTTTTAAGATTTCTGTTGTACTTAGATTTAATCCGTTACACTACTATAGAATAGAATCTGTTATGCATATTATAATGAAGTCAATGTTGATTGTTGGGCGATAGACGATAGTAGGTAAATTCCACTAATTTATAGGTACCTACCTATAGTTGATTTTAGTGATGGATTTGTAACATGTAAAATGTAAATTCCATCGTTATTTTTTTTTTTACCTGAAAAAAAATGTTAATTCGACTGGTATGTATTTTTGACCTGTATAACACGTAAACTCCACCGATGGTAAAATGCACAGATAACAACTATTTTAATATATATAGCTACCAGCTACCCACCTACACATAAACTGTATATAGTGATTATTATTGATTACTATATGATTTTTAAAATTATTGTATTTAAATGTAATATATATAATAATTCCACACATAAATTATGTAAGTACCTATTATATTACGTTTTAAAATATACTGTCAAAAAGAGCATGGACGTATATATACGTTTTTATCGCGAATTTCTTTTAATTTCTATGTTTATGTTTCACTACCGTAAAATACCTTATATAAAATATGTGCTGCCATCTGTGAAGTTTAATCTCAACCAATCGATTTATTTTCATTTATCAATCATATTAAAATAGTACGTACATATACCATATACGTCTTCGCTCATTATTTTTTTTTCCAATTTTTCATTCCTAAGCCGCTCTCTGAGTTGCATTTACGTATTCGAAGAATATTCTTCAAAGGGTTAATGTAATAATTCATAATTTTATTATACAATATAAAATACCATCAGGAATACTGTACAGACATGGGACGATAGTATGACAACTAGAGGGCGCCATAGGTACATGATCGTCGACGATAGACGCACTCCCGTCGTATTCCACCGCACTCCGACATTATAGTATGTAGGCATCGACAGTGGCGGCTATAGGCGGCCGTTGTCGAATTTTTGTATGTCGTTATACGTCGTTTGTTGTGATTTCATCGTAACGATACTGATCTTATTGTGTTCAAATTGTTATTTGCAAACTCGTATGTATTTTGCAACTTATAAACAAGAGAAAAAAACAAATTTGTGTAGAAATATACAACGAAATACGTGTATTTTGAAAAGAATATTTCGTATAAGCGGTGGTTTTCATTGACGGTAGATAGCGTTATTGAGCTGTACCATTTGTCTGATCGTATTGTCGACAATTAATCTATGAAATTATCTATTTAAATGCAATTAACGTAAACCGGTTTGGTGTAATACACCAAATTAATGACGTATACGCCCGTTTTCCAAAATGCGATTTTTCGAAAATCGAAAATTTTCGATTTTTCGAACACGCTCAAATTTCAAACTGCAATCGTCTTAGAATTGCATTTATCTTTAAGATACCTCAGTGATGTTTGTAGTGTATCGCTTCTCGGCCTATCGGCTAAGATCAAAGTGTAGTATCTGTTCTTATCAGCTTAACATCTGATACACCTTTCATTGAAAGGTTCAAATGTTAAACTAATTTTTTCAAACTTGGTGGAGATTTTGGGGCTTGCTCCTGCTCCACCGCGGGTTGACCCGGTATTGCAGTACCACCGGGAACGGCCCACATAATAAACATGATCAATTAGTAATAGTAAAAAGAATTTCGGTTAAATTATTTTGAATTTTCAAAATTTTCCAAAATTTTTCAAAATTTTCCAAAATTTTGGATATTCAAATTTGTGAAATTTCAAAATTTTGGATTTTGAATTTGCGAGAATTTTGGATTTCGTATTTTGAATATTGAAGTCTTGTGTTTTAAATTCCCCAAATTGCGAATTGGGTGACGCGCCTTATTTTTATGAATATATCAAAGTCCAATGTGCATTCAGTATTTCAGTTAACATTAAAAATTCGTTTAAGATATTATTTTGAATATCGTTGACCGGTGACCACAACAAAGTCATATATTATTTCAACGCCGAAGGGCGATTTTGTGAGACATATTGTAATTGTTTGCAAAAAGTAACACAACGATAAAATTATCATAGAACAAATAAATAATTTTTAATTAGTCACGGAAGTCAAATCATCTCGATTCGTGAGCGACTCTCTGACGAGTGTGTACATCTTGGAATATATTATATAAAAAAATATAAAATGTTTTTTCTACATAAAATCGGTCAACTAGTGAACAGATTGTATAATATTTAATCTGTACCTGTGCCGTAGCCAGGGGGCACTAGGAGTAAGTGCCCCCCCCCTATATTTTTTATGATTGATGTCATAAAGTAATAGGTTCACAGGTAAAACAAGTACCTATAATACAATTACCTATACTAGTTCTACAAAAACTAGAGAAAAAAAAATTGATTTGAATTCATAAAATAGTATTTGGTTTTTCGCTCTTGGGAATCACAGTTACGCCACTTGGTGATATAACCGGACGCGGTGGATGATGATTTGCGATGACGATATCGAAATTTATTTCGTCGAAATGAATTCGAAATTTACTCAGCGGGTCGCATGAACTAGCACTACTTTTCTTCAGTTTTGATGTCAGCGGCGCGGCGATGTCGCTGCAAACGTTGGCGACGGCGATAGTAGTTTCTCGTTCAACGGCTACCACAACTTCATGTTACTTATATTCTAATCTTTCGCGTTATAATACGTTATAATACAGGTTCATTTAATAGCATTAGGGGCAACGAGACATCTCCATAGGTATTTTGATTAAAATTAGTTTTTAATTGCACATTATCAAAAAAAAAAAAAAACTGCGACGTTTGATGGAACAACCAGACATATCTGACGGTTAAATAAAGCGATAATCGATATCATATACCTACGTGGAGATGTCTGGTTTTAATTTAGGCAATTTAGTAAATAGTAATTAACATTAATGTATTATGCTATGTAAATATGTAATATAGAAATTCACTTCAAGGTTGCAGGATTAATGACAATATATGAAATTCCATATTCCATATTTCTTAGTTTTCGGTATTTATCACACATAATCTGATCATTCATTTTTTTTTACATTTATTATGAACACAACTCACATTTCATATTGATAATAGTTTTTATGTAAACAAGTACTAATCTTTTGGTGTACATATATTAAAAACCGAATTTGCCCGAGAACTTTAAAAATACGATCTAAATCTGAAAAAAAATATAATTATTATACATAGAACATAGGTGATAACAGAGGTGGTTTGACATTTTTCAGTTGGTGTCAGGGGTGGTGTTGAGGGGGGTATTTTTTTTTTAATATCTTATCAATTATATTGTTTTTTGATTATCAATACAAATTATCGAATTATAAGATTATGTTCAAGACAAATGTAAATATCTCAATTTTAATATTGCGTGCTGAATACTTTATTTTCATTGTTGCATTTCACATTTGTAAATTGTCACTACATAAAAAAGAGAACTTTACCAGTGAAATATCATTTTTATTTTTTCGATATCGGAACTACAGAAAAAGTTATTGAAGTTTGAAAAAAAAAACAAAAAATAATGGATTTTGAAATAATAAGAACTTTTTTTCGTATAAGTCATATTAAAAAAAATAATGATATTTCACATACCTATAATGTTTTGAACTATATTGTCTATCAATTTGGAGTCATTACTTTTACTAGAGCCTGAGTGGTTCTATCCCGCGCCGAACAGTTTTTTCTGTGTTGTGTACATATTTTGTAAGACGGAGACACCATATGCGGGTGTAGGGTTCTCTTAATATTTGAGCTTATTATTAAATATTTTTGTTTAAACTGCCTCATTTATAATTTAAAGCAGATTTTTTAAATTAATGTATTTTTTAAAATTTTTAGTGTGTATTTTACCAATTTTACTTCCTATAACTTTCCTGCCTAGCTGATAACCAATATTATGCTTTTCTGCTTTTGGTATTTTGCTTATTGCTTTGTTTATTAGATTGAAAACGTGGATGAGGTCACGCATGGGTGAGGAAAGATTAACTGGCTTAGCTTTACTCAATATTCATAGGGACATAAGCACTGATGTGGAAAAAAACATTGACAGATTTGCGGATGGTAAAAAAAGAACTATACAATTGTTGCTCAAATAAATTATTAATATATTTGTTTATTTAATATTGAATAAAAAACTGTTGAATTTTTATATGGTTTAATTTTTTTTTTATATATATAACAGATGTTTATTGACTAATATGTATATTATATTATATTGAAATTCTATGATACCAACTCGCCCCCTCCTTAAATGAGCTTTAGTTCCGCTACTGGTTGGTGGTTCCAGAATAGTTAATACCACCCACCCACCTACCAAAAAGTTATAATAGGTACAAAAGCATACCTACAAAGGTGGATAAGTGGATGTCGCTCTGCTGTACAGTAGGTTACTAGTGGGTCACTGTATAATGGATGGTATTAAATTTGAATTCAATGATGTAATATCATTGTATAAGAAAAACGATTCTGAGCGGAGACGGTATGTCAGTTTAGGTATAAGACATAATATTATATAGTCTATGATATTAAAAAAAAATTGACCTATAATAGGTACCTATAATAAATTATAAATTAATCATATCACAAGATCTTAGGTACTTATAACGCGTTATACATCAACAACAAACCGTGATACTATCATAGATATATAATAGTATACATTAGAAGTTTCAAGTATACCCAAGAATAATATTATACAATCACAACAAAATAACTAAAATAGTTATTCTAGGTTTTTAATATGTAATTTCGTCCAAATTTGAACTTTAAATGACTATAAAAATAAACTGTGTAAATGTATTTTTTAGATTTGTTGGTAACAGAATTAATTATGTAATGTGAAATCTTGTTTTAAATTTTCAAATCTTAGATACAAAATTTGAACATTTTGTACATTTTTAACTACAAATAATTATTCAATTTAAATTTGATACATTTTGTCAAAATTCGATCTTTAAATGCTTATAAAAAAAAATGTGCCTATGTATTTTTAATATTTTTCAACTGCTATGTACCAATATATCAGGAGCCTTGTATTAAATTTT
>NC_042493.1:41903085-41906031 GCF_005508785.2 Acyrthosiphon pisum | reverse complement strand
TCTAAAAAGAAAATTTTTCATGAATTTCTAACTCAAAATAATTTGCAAATTTTCGTCATTTTTACGTATTTTGTCAGTATTGAACTTTAGATGCTTATAAAAAAAATTGGGACTACGGATTTTTAATTTTTTTCATCTACCTTTGAAACAATATATTAGGAACCTTCTATTAAATTTTCAAGATTTTTTAACCAACAAACAAAATTTTATTGATATTTATAGAAAAAAAAAATATAAACAACGGAAACTACAAATGTCCGCAAACAGCTCAAAATAAGTCAAAATATTTGGAAAATGTCATGGTGTATAGAAAATGCTAATATAAACACTCAGTTAAAATTGTATGTACCTACGGTCATTTGTTTTAGAGTTGAGCTAAAAACCAAAATCGAAAACAGATTTTACGTAAAAATTCCCGTTTTTCCTTAATTTTTCTTTTGTTTTTCATGTTGCTTTTGAAAACTACTAGGAAATTTTTACTTTTGACCCCCCAAAGTACCAACTAGATTCACTTTCCTATCATAAAAGATACGGTTGAAGAAAATCCAAGCACTTTTACTGTCCTAAAAGATGATGACAGACACAAAAAAAAATAAAAATAAAAAAATAAAAAAAACACACATCATTGTAAAATCAATACATTCATCGTTTCACTCAGAATCTAAAATGTTACATCTAATTGTAAAAAAAATCGTGTAGGTACACACTCAGTTGCTGCACAGCAATCAACAACTTCTGTTAAATTCAAATAGGTATTTAGCGCCACACCATAATATTATGATACATATTGTATAGCATTTTTCTACTCATTTTGTATTATAATGAGCGTAATCCTTTTACAAATCATATTGCATATTAAATGCACCATCAAAATAGCTTGTCAATTTTTGCCTACATCTCATTTTCAGTTGAAAATACAGTTTCACCAACGCAAATTAATAACTCTTTTATTTGTAGGTACAATACACTTAACAGTTAACACTTACGAGTTACGAGTATACATAAAAGAAAATTGATCGACCTTTGACACATCAGTCGTTGAATTCAGTATAAGTGAATACATTTCAGCCAATTTCACATTATATAGAGTAGTTCAGTAATACATTTATAGTAGGTACAAAATTGTTTGTGATTTTCGAATAACAAAATAATGACACATTGTCTCATACTTTACGTGACTATTTTTAGATTCTGAGCGGAGTGATGAATGTATTGATTTTACAATGATGTGTGTGTTTTTTTTGTGTCTGTTAATACCGTTAATGTAATTATTTATGAAATTTTGACTGGATGTTTATATTAGCTTTTCCTAAACGCAATAAACGTTTTCAAAATATTTTGACTTATTTTGAAGTGTTCCCGAACATTTTCAGTTATCATTTTTTTCAGTTTATTATTCTATAAATATCAATAACATTTTATTTTTTGGGTAAAAAAGCTTAAATATTTAATAGAAGGCTCCTAATATATTTTTTCAAAGACAGATGCAAAATATTAAAAATCCATAGCCACAATTTTTTTTATAAGCATTTAAAGTTCATATATTGATAAAATACGTAAAATTCACGAAAATTTGCAAATTATTTTGAGTTAGAAATTCCTAAAAATTTTTCTTTTTAAATCTAAGACTTGAAGCGGGTCACTGTATATTTGATAGTATTACATTTGAATTTAATTATATAATATCATTGTATAAGAAAAACGATTCACGATTCTGAGTGGAGACGGTATGTCAGTCTAGGTATAAGACATATTTTATACGTATCCATGGTATAAAAAAAAATGTACTTGTAATAGGTACTTGTTATAGGTATCTATAATAAATTTCAAATTAATCATATCACAATATCCATTAAGTACTTATAACGCGTTATACATCAACAACAAACCGTGATACTATCATAGATATATAATAGTATACTAATATTTTAGAAGTTTCAAGTACCTTCGAATAATATTATACAATCACAACAAAATAACTAAAATAGTAAAGTTATCCTAGGTTTTTAATATGTAATTTCGTCCAAATTTGAACTTAAAATGACTATAAAAATAAACTATATTTATGTATTTTTTAGATTTTTTGATAACAGAATAAACTACTTACGTGGAATCTTGTTTTAAATTTTCAATCTTTAGAGATAAAAGTTGAACATTTTCTACATTTTTAACTACAAAATAATAATTCAATTTTAAATGTCATAAATTTTGTCAAAATTCGATCTTTAAATGAAAAAAAGTGCACGCGAGCATTGTTGAATTTATCTAAATAAATAAATAATTTAGTCATCATTATCTTTATCCAGATAAAATTATATTTATCTCGGCTCAACACAGCACGCGGGGTCCGCGATCTACCGCAGTAATATACTGCTCGCATAATCACACAAACGTATCAATAACGACGCATTGCCGTGTCCAGCTAGTATTTAATAAAGAAAACAAATAAATATTTAAAACTTACCAATGTAGGTAAATACATGCAGTTGCTGGCGTCCGGCTGGTAACTGGTATACAGTTTACCTATTATAGTAATTTATTGTAAATTGATACACGTGGCGTAGTGGCGAATTCCAGTCGTGGAATGAAACACAGATACCGACGATAATAATTATTTAGAAATAATATTTGTTGCAAAGTAGTGAGCAATTTCCAAGAAATAATGATAATAATTATCATCAATTATTGATAAATGCGTATATAATCGCACCAGACGTGCATCGAGAATAAATTTGATTCGCTATCGTACGTCTATTTTCTATACTCAATACCGCCTAATAGTGTATTCGTCTCTAATACTCCAATAAAATAAACTATATTATAACCAGGATGAGAAAAACACACAGTTTAATGGAATTGATGTGCACATAACCAATTAAATTGTTTCAGCGGATTATTTTGGACGTCGCCGTCGCACGTTAGCATTATAATTTATTTTTGTTTTTT